>NC_088871.1:37444279-37682376 GCF_032884065.1 Artemia franciscana
AGAATATATATCGAAGAATAAAAATATAATTATATATATATATATATATATATATATATATATATATATATATATATATATATATATATATATATATATATATATATATATATATATATATATATATATATATATATATATATATATATATATATATATATATATATATATACATATATACAAAAATCATTATATATATATATATATATATATATATATATACATATATATAAAAATAATTATATATATATATATATATATATATATATATATATATATATATATATATATATATATATATATATATCATTATATAAAGAATATAAGTTTATTTGAGCCAGCTTTGTAGATATATCTTGCGTAATTTACGAAATAATAATATTTGTTCGTCTAAATTTTTAACTTCGTTCCTTAAGAAAGACTTCGGTTTTTACATTAAACCGCTTAAATATGACAATAAAGCTTTTGTTTTCTATGGGATATTTATATAATCGGGGCCTTGCCTCTATAATATTGCTGTAATACATCGACTATTTCATTTGTTTCAATCATTCTGAGCGAAATGACTATTTTTAAAGGTTGATTTGATGCTATGTAGGGCTGCCGAGGCACCAGTACCAGGTGCATGGAGGATGGTTGGCTGTCCACTGATCGTTGTTAGTCGTTACAAAGGGCAGTATAACTTTCAATTTACAAATAAACATCTCCTGGCTTCCTACTATTGTGTTAGATAGAACGAGGCCCCAACAAAACATCATCAGTTTAGTATTTTTGCCAGCTGAAAAAGCTATTCGTTATTTAATCATACTTTTAATACCAAATTATTATCAATTAGTATTAAAACTTAGGCTTTTAAACAATTTTTTTTTTACTTTTAGTACTCAAGTTGTAAATTCTTATTTAACTTATATAGAACCATTCAAAATTCAATGATTCTTCAACAAGGTTAACAGACGATAAATAATTCATTTGTGCGACATACTTCATTTATGCTAATTATTGTCCAAGAGTTCAAGTCATTAAAAATGTTAATAGAATAATTAAGAGGCTTAATATTATACTATATTAACATTTACTTCTTAAATTTTATCAAAGGAGAATGTCAGTACTATTTTGTCTGTGGGATTGTGCAAACCCAAAAATTATGATTAAATACACAGTGTATGTATTAGTCTTAAGCATTGTGAATGGCGAAAGTGAAAGCGTGAACAGTACTATTCCTGAACATACCCTTCGAGAACCGAGGCAACTTTTGCCAAAGAAAATTATTGTTGGCTATCACAAGAGAACTGGATTAGCCCCCGTTGCAGATGCAGCACAGCCACTATTTTTTTTCGTTCCGCAGCCCTCAGTAGCAGTGAAAACTGAAAACAATATTGCTTCAAATGCGCAGAGCCTGCAACAGCAGTATCAACCAGTGCCGCAATACCCTCAAATCCCAATGCAGGTATATCAACAGCCAATGCAGCAACAGTATAAATCAGTGAGCTACCAGCAGCCAATGCAGCAATACGAACATTCAATGCAGTACCAACCGCAACATGATCAACCAATCCCATATCAACAGTCAATGCAGAATCAGCAGCAATATCCAATGCAGTACCAACAGCAATATAATCAACCAATGCAGTACCAACAGCAATATAATCAACCAATGCAGTACCAACAGCAATATAATCAACCAACGCAGTATCAGCAACAATATGAACATTCAATTCAATACGAACAGCAACAGAACCAACAAATCCCTTTCCAGAAATCAGTGCAGCTGAGTCATCCACCAGCAAACAAAAAAGACCAGGATAAACAACATAACAATTTGCAAACGCAGTTGCAAGAATCAAATGAACAGGAATTAGATAATGCAGATGAAAATACATTTGGTGAGGAAGACATTTCAACTTAGCTTACTGTTTGTGATATTATTTATTTGACTATTTTATTAAAACTGATTAACCATCTTAGATTACTTTGTTCGTCTAGTTTTAGTTTTTAGGCTAGTTTATCGATGCGATTAGCTAAAATTTTCTTGCCCGTCACATTTTCAACTCAGGTTACACTTGTTCCAGTCATTGGCCGCCCGTGAAAAAGTTTGGCTGTATGTTAAGTAGTGTGGTACAAGAGTTAGAACCTAGAACAGGCACAGCTTGGAAATTAATTTACTTTCAATCATTTTCTTGATTTCCGACGTAATATGTATTTAGGGATCTCCCACTCCGCACAAGAGGTTAGATTATGACCGGGTCTTACTTCCCATAAGGCTTGGCTGACTTCCAATACCCAACAATCTTGGTTGATTCCTACACTTTGTTAGATATGCTCATGACTGGAGCTTAGGGATTGCTTTTCACTTCCTCTACAGAGCTTGGAGATTTGACTCCGTTAAATATAAAAAAAATAATAAATTGCCCCCTCCTCAATAGCCCACTCTTCAAGCTATGTTTTTAGGGCTTCTATAAAGCATCTTATTCCAATTTAACGGCCCTTGTGTTTCAAAAGTAATTCTTAAATGATTGGGACAACAAGTCAAACCTTAGCGTAAAGAGTGAAGGATTGATGAGGGGGTAGCCCCCTCTCATAAACAGAAAAAATTCTGCTCGATTTAATATTTAACGTTACTCCTTACTTTTAGTTGAAAGAACGTCTTCAGTACCCATTTTCTGCCACGTGATGTACATCTTAGAACGTTAGATGTGTCGTGGAGTTCAGACACGCTCTGTAACATGGGGCGTAACTTGATATGGGGCAGGTGACAACTGCTCCTTTCAGACCTCGGTTTGACCCCCCCCCCCGACCTCAGCTTGCCCCACAGCTGAAATTTAGTTTCTTTCAAAATCTTGTCAAATCTAAGATATACATGCATAATGCAAGCACCAACAGAGACAGATCAATTTTTTAGTACATGTTTATCTTAACAGTACTATAAAGTACCTTTATAGTACTTTGTAGTACAAAATATTACCTTCATAGAACCAAATTGCTTCTTCTTAATTTTTACTGTCATTTTCACATGATTCTGGAAAATTGGCTTGAACTTTGACCTCCCCACCACCCCCCAGGATTTTTACAAAATTACGCCACTGTCAGTACCTGGTGGCGCTTGACACGCGTTAACTGGAGTACGAGACCTCTGAACCTGGGCTCCCCCTCTACACAAGAAGGATTTTAATCTTAATCAACATGGTTTCCCTCAAATTGCTAGGATGGAGAGTAATCTATTTGCTCATCATACCCGTTTATGTAGGGAAATTTGGAATGTGAAATCTGAACTGCTAACAGTAATCAAGTTTTAAACATATCAATATATTCCTAGGACAGGGATTATCAACCAATGCCTCGCTCTTGTGCTCGCTCTCAGTTTAACTCTTTCTCTTAACTCTACTTTTTAAAACAGTAAAAAAAACTTTAGCGTAAAGAGCAGGGCGTTGAGGAGGAAAAGCCCCTTTCATATACGGAGTAATTTCTGTTCGTTTTAAGTTTTAATGTCGCTCTTTACTTTCAGTTAAAAAAACTTGTTTTTTTTATATTTAATTTCTGGACGTTTTTGAATTAATGCATGTTTTGATCTTGGCTCTCCGCACATAAATAATTAAAACGAAATTTGCATATAATTTTTTTTGCTAAATGGCTGTCTCATAGTTTTAATCGGAAGATTTTAAGAAAAAGGAGCGAGGGAGCAGGCCTAGCTGCCCCCCAACTTTTTGATTACTTTAAAAAGGCAACTAGAACTTTTAATTTTTACGAACGTTTTCATTAGTAAAAAATACACGTAACTTACGTAACGAACTTGTATATTCGTATGTTTTTATTGCGTATATGAGGGGGGTTCACCCCTCGTCGATACCTCGCTCTTTACATCAATTTTTTTGGTCACTTAAAAGGGCACTAGAACTTTTAATTTCCGTTAGAATGAGCCCTCTTGCGACATTCTAGAACCACTGAGTCGATACGATCCCCCCTGGAGAAAAAAACGAATAAACACGCATCCGTGATCTGTCTTCTGGCAAAAAATGCGAAATTCCACATTTTGTTTGATTCTATGACTTTTAGGGGGTGTTTCCCCTTACTTTCTAAAATGATGCAAATTTTCTCAGGTTCGTAACTTGTGATAGGTAGGACTAATCTTCATGAGGCTTATATATTTAAAATCAGCATTCAAATGCGATTCTTTTGATCTAACTATTGGTATCAAAATTCCATTTTTTAGAGCTTCGGTTACTATTGAGCCAGGTCGCTCCTTACTGTTTGACAGACACAGTTCGTTACCACGAACTGTTTGACAAATTTCAATTGCGGAATTAAGTTTCTCTTTGGAGACGTCTTCACATATATTTTTTTTGTTATTTCAAACGCACACTATCAAGATTTCCTTTATCAAATTTGTATCATTTACCCATCTAAAAGTGTCAAATTATTCAAAAGACGATAAAACCAAAAGGCTCAATGAGACCAGAATACTAACAACAATTTGTTTTGACACAGATTATATGTTGCCAATATCCGTGTTAAGAAATCGGAACGGTGTTTCACTAAAGAAACATTAAAAAAAAATATCATTTTTTCTAAGTTGGGAATAGGAATCGATTTTATAGTGGTCTAGAAATACATGGTACTTGTGTATTATTCAGTACACACTCGAAGAGTGAAGTTAGGTTAATCCAAATGAAATATGCCCGAATATGATGAAAATATGATAATTTACAAACTAATTTGGGCAATATATTTGTACATTGGGGGGGGGAGAGTAAAGTATAGCGGGTCTGCATACAAGATATTTTAGCTACAGTTAATCTGCATATTATGAAGTAAGAATTGTTTTCCTAGCTTCACACGGTCCAAATGCTTTACCCCTTACCCCCCTCCCAAATGTGCAAATATATACCGGGGATTCAAAAAGACTAGATTCGGGAAATCGAGACTCAGCCCCGTTGGTTTGATCATAACACCTTTGTTTATACGCATCCATGTTAGCATATTGTCCTTATGCTTACTTTCATGGTATCGGTACTTGTATGATTGATTTAAAAACTTTTTCCACAAAACAAGTTTTTCAAAGAAAAGTGAAGAGCTCCGTTAAGCCAAGAATGAGCATAAATGAAGTCAAATAATCTTTCAAGCGTAAAACTACCACAAATCACTGTAAATAAATAACTAAAACTCAAAACATAGAGAAATTACAATAAATAGCCAAGTCAAACTCAAAACGAGCAAAAATTAACATGAGTAGGGCTGATAACCCCCATGCCTTCCCAAGACCAGAACACAATTTGCGCTTTATTGAAGAAAACAAAAAACAAATGACCGTTGATTGTCAGTTTAATTGACATATACTGATATTTATTCCATATAAGTTTTGATATTTTTTTTTATTAAAGTAAGAAAAGTGAAAACATTTCAAACGTATTTTGTTTTCAGTAGAATTAATTGTAGCAGCGTAAGCTTTAGAGGCAGTAGCAGCCACAGAGGTAGTAAGAATAGTAGTAGTATGAGCAGAAGCAGTAGTATTAGGATGCAAATATTTTCTTTTGGTTAGTTCAACATCCCTCACAACAAGCCCTGTTAGTTTCAACTTCACACACCTAACCGTTCCTAAGATATTGCTGTTACATCCTATGGACAACCTGCATACAGAAGGCATGTTCTCATTCAGTTCATCCCCCCTCAAAATTTCTTGAAAATTTCATCTTCATGTCCTTAGGCATAGTTGTAATAAGAGCCACGGTAGCAGTATTGGTATTACTAGTAATAGTATTGAACAGCGGTAGTACTACTAGCAGTACTATTCTCGGTAGAGAGTAGTACTGCTACTCTCGGTAGAGAGCGGTAGTACTACTCTCAGTAATACTACTCTCATCAAGTCCTGGATGTTTCAACTTAATACACTTAGCCATTGCTGATACGTCCTTTTAATAACCTGTCATGTTTATATGCTTCTTAAAATTTTCATCTCACTACTCTTAGCCCTATAAGTAGTTGCAATATAAGTAGAAGTACAGCAGTAAATGTAGCAGCAACAGTAGTATTAGCAGTAGTGTGCACATATTGCCTTTTGGTGACACGAGTTTCCCCTTTAAATATTTCCAGAAAATTTCAACCCAGATCCACACTTGAGGCACGCTATTTTGACAATGTGCATGCACATTGCGTTTTTGATTTACTTCAAGTTCCCACTTAATACTGTAAATGGAGTAGTTTGGTAGTATTAGTGGTGGTAGTTGTAGTAGTATTGATAGCATACAAATATCGCCTTTTTGATCACCTCCCTTATCATTTCCTGAATTTTCGAAATTAATATACTCAGTTATTCATGTGTCGTACCCTTTTGACAATCCATATTCAAAATGCCGCGTTTTAATTTAGTTCAACACTCCCTTCAACAATCCCTGAAAGGCTCACCTGAATACCCTTCGTCTTCTTCGAAAGTAAAGTTCTAACATGCATACCTTTCTCAATCACATATACTATGTGTAAACAATGAACGAATTGCCTAACTTTAACTTTTTTAACTTTAAGAAATAGAAAAAATATTAAAAGTTCAACGAATAAATATCAGTATATGTATACTAAACTGACGATCCACAGCCATTTTTTTCTTCAGTAAAGTGCAAATTATGTTCTAGTCTCAAAAAGGTATGGGGGTTGTCAAAGACATAATTTCCAGACCTTTCAATTACGCTGAACAAAATGGCCATTTCAAAATTTTGATTTGCTATGTTTTGGGAATTGATGGGCATGGGGGCGCTTGTTACCGTCCAATCAATTTCGACCAATAAAAAGGGCACTAGCCCTTTAAATTACCAATCGAATGTGAGCCTTTTTCGAAGTTTCTGCGACAACAAATGTCCATCTCAAAATTTCTATCAGATACATTTCGAGAAAATACGAGGTTTGGGGGGGGGGGGGTATCCACCCTTCGGTCACTCTGAACCTTAAAAGGACACTAGAACTTCTGATTACCAATCCAATGAGCCCCCTAGGAAGTTTATATGATCACCCTTTCCAAATATACCATGAATGCCCACAAGGGATAACTTACAATCCTTACTCCAAGGGCTCTGAGAGGGTTGTCATCTTCAAAAACATAATTTCTGTACCTTCACTTACGTTGAACAAAATGGCTATCTTAAAATTTTGATTGGATGTGTTTGGGAAAATGGTGGGCGTGGGAGGGGGTTAGTTGCCCTCCAATCACTTTCGACTACTAGAAAGGGCACTAGCCCTTTCAATTTCCAATCGAATGGGCCTTTTTCGAAGTTTCTACGACAATAAATGGCCATCTTTAAATTTCTATAAGATGCAATTCAGGAAAGTAAGAGATATGGAGGGGTATCCACCCTCGCATCACTCTGAATCTCAAAAAGGGCACCAAAACTCCTGATCAGCAATCCAATAAGCCCCCTCCGATGTTCATACGATCATCCTTTCTATATAAACCTTATATGCCCCCAGGGCATAACTTACAACCCTTGCACTTAGGGCTGTAGGAAGGGTGCCATCCTGAAATACATAATTTCCGGACCTTTCAACTACGTTGAACAAAATCCAATAGAATTAGCCCTTTTCAATGTATCTAAGACAACTATTTCGATACGAAGTGCCCTGGTCTAAAACCAAAAAAAAAACAAGAGCTAAGAGCTCATATGGCACTTGTGACGAGGTCGGAAGAGCCGAGAGCTCATATGGTACGAGGTCGGAAGAGCCAAGAGCTCATTTGGACGAGGTCGGAAGAGCCAAGAGCTCATTTGGCACTTGTGAGAAGGTCAGAACCTAAAGTTAAACTTTATAGCACAAGATCCTTCTAAATATCAAATTTCATTAAGATCTGGTCACCCTTTCGTAAGTTACAAATACCTCAATTTTCAAAATTACCTCCCCCCTCCCAATTCCACCAAAGAGAGCAGATCCGGTCCAGTTATGTCAGTCACGTATCTTAGACAGGTTTCTATTCTTCCCATCCAGTTTCATCCTGATCTCACCGCTTTAAGTATTTTCTAAGATTTCCGGTCCCCCCAACTGCCCCCCCCCCCAATTACGTTTGATCCGGTTGAGATTTAAAATAAGATATCAGAGTTACGAGGTCCTTCTAAATATGAAGTTTCATGAAGATCCGATCACTCCTTCGTAAGTTAAAAATACGTTATTTTTCTTATTTTTCAGAATTACCCCCCCCCCCCCCGCAATTGAGCGGATCCGTTCCAATTATGTAAATTACGTATGCAAAACTTTTGCTTATTTTTCCAACCAAGTTTCATCCCAATCCTTCCAATCTAAGGGTTTCCCATCATTTTAGGTCTCCCCACCCCAAACTTCCCCCAATGTCACCAGATCCGGTCAGGATTTAAAATAAGAGCTTTGAGCCACGATATCCTTCTAAAAATCAAATTTCATGGAGATCCAATCACCCATTCGTAAGTTAAAAATACCTCATTTTTTCTAATTTTTCAGAATTAACCCCCCCCCCAACTACCCAAAAGAGAGCGGATGCGTTCCGTTTATGTCAATCATCTATCTAGGACTTGTGTTTATTTTTCCCACCATGTTTCATCCCGATCCCTCCACTCTAAGTGTTTTCCAAGTTTTAGGTTTCCCCCTCCCAACTCCCCGCCCCCATCACCAGATCCGGTCGGGATTTAAAATAAGAGCTCTAAGACACGATATCCTTCTAAACATCAAATTTCATTGAGATCCGATCACCCGTTCGTAAGTTGAAAATACCTCATTTTTCTAATTTTTAAGACTTACTCCCCCCCTCCCAACTACCCCAAAGAGAGCAAATAAGTTCCGATTATGTCAATCATGTATCTGGGACTTGCGCTTATTTTTCCCATCAAGTTTCATCCCGATCCCTCTACTCTAAGTGTTTTCCAAGATTTTAGGTTTCCCCCCTCCAACTCCCCCAATGTCATCAGACCCAGTCGGGATTTAAAATAAGAGCTCTGAGACACAATATCATTCCAAACATCAAATTTCATTAAGATCCAATCACCCGCTCATAAGTTAAAAATACTTCATTTTTTCTATTTTTCCGAATTAACCGGCCCCTTCTCCCCCCCCCCCCAGATGGTCAAATCGGGAAAAGGACTATTTCTAATTTAATCTGGTCCGGTCCCTGATACGCTTGCCAAATTTCATCGTCCTAGCTTACCTGGAAGTGCCTAAAGTAGCAAAACCGGGACTTTAGGTTTTCCCCCTCCAACTCCCCCCAATGTCATCAGATCCGGTCAGGATTAAAAATAAGAGCTCTAAGACACAATATCATTCCAAACATCAAATTTCATTAAGATCCAAATACCCGCTGATAAGTTAAAAATACTTCATTTTTTCTATTTTTTGCGAATTAATCGGGCCCCCACTCCCCCCCAGATGGTCAAATCGGGAAAACGACTATTTCTAATTTAATCTGGTCCGGTCCCTGATACGCTTGCCAAATTTCATCGTCCTAGCTTACCTGGAAGTGCCTAAAGTAGCAAAACCGGGACCGACAGACCGACAGACCGACAGACAGACCGACAGAATTGGCGACTGCTATATGTCACTTGGTTAATACCAAGTGCCATAAAAAAATAATAATAGATTGTGCCCACATCACTCTTTACTTAGGCAGCGCTATTGCGCTACCTACGATATCCCAACCACGCTCAAGAGTGAAGTTAAGTCAATCATAATGAAATATACCAAAATATGATGAAAATATAATACTTTAGTAACAAAATTATGGAAAGTACAGAGAATTAGCGAAATCAGGGCGCCCAGAACGCATTATATTAAATACCTAACATAACCACCTCTATATATTAAGTATTTCATTAAAATATACGTCCATGGCATTTTATCTTGAACAGGCAAAGCTGATTATATCCGAATACACACATAGATACAGAGAGAAACTGGTTTTATTATACAGATAAAACATAAGTATGGTCGGGATATCATACAACTGTAAGTACCACTGCATCAATCGGACTGACATTGAGGTGGTTAAATGAGGAAAAGTTCAAGTTTAATCAAAGGCACAACCAATATTCTGTTTACAGAGGGGGGGCATTCAAAAGGCAGTTAAGTCATTAATAGGAACGATGTTTAGGCTACATTTCCCAAGCGTAGTGGCATATATCACTTACATACATTAGTATCAAATGTTTCGCAGCCAAATAATTTTTTCCAGAAAGACATGATAGAAGAGTACAAACTTACCTCAATACAATAGACACACTTGCACGTTTCTAATTCCAACATATCTGCCGCTAAGACGTCATCCAGGCAAAGCTTGCATATGACATTCTTTTTTTTAGCACTTCCATCACTTAAATTTCGGTCAGCAAACTTCCCCGTTTCTTGCACGTCATTTCCGCTTAAATGTTCACTTTGTGTCACTTCAATAATCTCCTCTGATGCTTCGATATCGACTTCTGTGACGATCGTTGCAGAAGACTCAACAATCCTCAGGCCAGTGATGGGATCTGAGCCCCAAAGCCAGGAGCCAGGAGAGTTCGGTCGACTACTTTCTAAGTTGGTGACTATTGTCTGCGTGGACTCAACATGACGAACTGGGGAAGACGGGGTTCGACGTAAGTTAGAAATGAAACGACGGATAAAATTTACATTAAGTTTTTTCTTTATATAACATTGGGAATCCGAAACTCGCTTGCCAATTGTTGATATTGTGCAGCACTTAGTTGTGGAAGTGAAACGATTTCGACGTTCTGAGCTCGTTGGGGAAGCAACTGCTAAAACGTCGATATCTGTCATACTTTTTCCTTTTCGATTCGTCAGGCAAAGGTAGGCTAATATGACACGTTTCCTTCCTAAAATTTAAAAAGTAATGCTAAGTTCAGAGGCACAGAAGCTTGACAAAATCCTTTAGAATTGTGTCGCTGTTTTCAACTTGATATCTTTTTCTAGAAATCCTTCAAGGTTCTGTTCAGAGCCAAAGGCTATAAAAATATTTCAAGTTTTCCTTGGAACCTTATAGGATATTTTGAAAAAAAGCAAAGATGAAAATGGCAACAAAATTCCTAACAATCCTTTTCAAAACCCTGTGACAGCAAATAAAAGGTAAGAAAAATGTATAAACAGAAGCGCCCACTCCTGTCAGAGAGCAGGACATTTTTTGGGGAAGGGGGCAAGTCATTAGGCCTATTGTATTGCCAAATGTTTTTTATTACACATTTTTTACTAATATACAGTTAGTCTTCTAGGGGAGGATAGGAGAGAATATGCGTTCTCTTGTCGTTCGTTGTCTATATATCAAGACAATGACGTTAGAGTCTTACAACAGTTTTTCACAAAATCAAAGACAAAATCCGTTAAAAATGATATAAGTAATGTCTTATTTTTATCTATAATGTTAATAAGTTTAAAAACCCACGTTTTACCTTTAACAACCTACGATCTTGTGATAGGCGACAAACAGTTTATATTACAAATACTTTTGATGTACAAAAGAAACACTGAACCAAAAGCAACGCTTTTGCTAAACCCTGTTTAACAAAAGTAAAACAGGGTTCTGTTTTGAGCCCTGCCATTTTTTACAGTGCTATTAGGGTCGCTACACGTTACATTCCCGATTACCTTATTGAACCCTACGTAGATGTATGTCACCTCAATGGCGGATCCAGGCGGCCGGGGGGGAGACCCCCCAAGATTTTTCCTGGCGCCCTCATTCCTTTTTTTTCTTTTACTCTTTTATTTTAGAATAAATTTGTCATTTGGTTATTTATTGGCACCTTTATCACATGGAGCCGCCCAACCCCCAAGATTTTTCTCGTTGGTGCCCTTGTCACATTGGGCCTCCCCCAAGATCTTGCTCTAGATCCGCCACTGTGTCACGTTTCCTACTCAGACACTACAGACTGCTGTGAATACTATTTATTCTAAATTAAAGGCGATTGTTTTTTTCAGTTGCCCCCTCAAAAACTGAATTCCTGGTTTTTGGTTCTAAACAATCTCCAAATATAATCATTCAAGTCGGTCCTGCAGAAATCTCTGTCTCTGCTTTACTTAAGTTTCTTGGTCTTCCGTTTGGCTGATCTATGAAAGCCACAAGGACACTTATTGTAAAAATTCTGAAGGAAAAACTGAGAAAAGCTTACGGTTTACTTGCTAAAATTAAAATACAATTTGATAAAAGAACGTTGGATAGGCTTTGTAATTCATTTTTTGGTCAGTTAAGGTATGCGTTCTATTATGAGCATAGTTTTTTTTTTTAGTTTTTAAGCAAATTAGTTTTTTTCGTGTTTTAGCAGTTTAAGAATATTATTGCCCTTATGTAGTTATTGTCTTGTTTTTTCTTTTCTCTTTTTATTTGCTCCTCTAGCGTTTGTTTTTGTATATAGAGGGTACAAATAAATTATTATTATTATTACACCAGTCATAGGAACAAAAGTAATGTCTACAAAACAGTATTCGGACACTTATTATAACGCAAAAACATGAAAGGTATTCCATGTCTGAGCTTTAGACAAAAATATCCCCAGAAAGCAGGCACGTAGCTCCAGCATTTTTATTTGAGGGCAAAAAGAGTCAGGGGGAGAGCCAAGGGACAAGGGCTATATAACAATTTTTTCTCCAGATTACTGGGGGGAAACTGCCCTACCGCCGAGACGATGCCACTGCCAGAAAACATAAAACGGAAAGCACAGCACTGTATTTGGTTTCTTGATTCAAGGGTTGGGTGGGGAGTTAGCTATGGAAAAAAATTCGTCCCATGCATTGAATAGCCGAGCCATTGGGCGCAATATTCAATTATTCACATTTTGGGGGAGCCTATTTATGTAATAAAAAGATTTTGCCGCTCTAAGAGATGAAAATTTTTGTTTATC
This sequence comes from Artemia franciscana, assembly GCF_032884065.1. Taxonomy (NCBI): domain Eukaryota; kingdom Metazoa; phylum Arthropoda; class Branchiopoda; order Anostraca; family Artemiidae; genus Artemia; species Artemia franciscana. Next base: position 37,457,101 of record NC_088871.1, read on the forward strand.
AAAGAATTATTTTTTATTCCAAAATGTTAACTCATACAAAAAACGGGTAAAGCAAACGATTTTTTTTGGTGGGGAAACGATGTAGCTATTATACATAATTGCCAACCCGTCTTTTTTTTAGCTAAATTTTATTTAGGACAGATCAATCAGCTTTAAATAAAATGTTATAGACGTTTTGCATTTAATATCATTACTCTGCAATATTCAATGTCTTAGAACCAAGTAACTTATACCGTTTGGTCGCAACTAAATCTCAAAATGCAACACTTAATTTCTACATTGGATTAGCTACGATGCAATTGAGTTTTAGGGTTATTTTACATTTAAGATCATCTATATTACGGAAAAAAGGTTTTTTTCCGCAGTAGAAACTGCAGCACCAAAGAACTCACTGCAGCACCAAGTCACCGCTTGCCAGCACAGGTGCGTGCACTCGCCCTCCATCCCAATCTATTCAAACTTTCCTCGTACACCCTCCCAAGAAGTTCCAATTTCCTTTAAATCCTTTGGAAAGACTGCTTTCTATTCCATTCGGACACGGAGTTGGCAATCTTTCATCTTTTATCCGAAAAACATGATTTAGAAAAGGGACCATTACTAGGATCAGGCACGTACGCAGGAATCTTTTTCGGGGGGGGGGGCAAAACCTTCGAAAGAGCAGATATATAATAGCACTTTTTTTATTTAGTAACTAAATAAATGCAAAAAGCACGTATATCGGAAAAAACAGATTAACTCTAATCTGTAGTATTGTAGCGGATGGGGGGAAGAAGACTGAAGCCTCAAAAGTACGTTTAGGCTCAGGTTATGTTCATAGCGATTTAGAACCAGTGATTAATCAATTATATCCCACTGAAAGGGAAATTTTAGGGTTAACAGTGCAATATGGGTGCTATGGGGGGGGGTAGTTATTCTATTGCGAAAACATCGATTTTAATGAAAAATGATAGTTTCCAAAATTAATCCATTAAAAGCTGTACTTTATCCTGAAAAGGGTGGATAAACGCCCCAATATCAAGGATAATTCTATTTTGTTGTGGAAAGCAAACTCTCTTTACGAAAAAAAAACAGTACAATCGCAAATGACTTCAAAGAGGGTAAAAAGTTAGACAGAAATGGGTTAATAATTGGTCAGTTACTTGACCGGATAATTGCATGCTGTAAAATCCCCCAAAAAAAGCTTCACACATGTATCTAGATTCCTAATAAATGTCCTACTTTTGCCAGAAATCCCAAGAAACCATGGGGAAATTAAAGCATTTCACAAAATTTCGAGGGGGGCGGGTCCAAAGGCCCCCCCTGCGTACGTACCAGACTAGGATGTAAACAATAGTATTTTTTACTCTCTTTTTTGATACATTATCAATATATTCTAGTTTCTCAATTATTCCTCGTTTCCATTCTTAAAATGGTTTATCGAAAAAGGTAAAATATGTCATCTAGCTTCAGTTAAACCATATATAGTTAAGCATCTATAGTTAAGCCTCTTTGTATTCCTAAAGCAAAACCAAAGTAGAGAAGAGCTTGACAGCCTAAAATGCAGAGTGTATCGAACAGTTCGTGGTAACGAACTGTAGTAAGGAGCGACCCGGCTCAATAGTAAACGAAACTCTAAAAAACGGAATTTCGATGCTAAAAGATATATCAAAAGAATCGGATTTTTATGCTGATTTTAAATATATAAGTTTCATCGAATTTAGTCTTTGTCATCCAAAGTTACGAGCCTGAGAAAATTTGCCCTATTTTGGAAAATAGGGGGTAACACCCCCTAAAAGTCATAGGATCTTAACGAAAATCACACCATCGCATTCAGCGCATCAGAGAACCCTATAGAACAAATTTCAAGGTCCAATCTACAAAAATGTGGAATTTCGTATTTTTTGCCATAAGACAAATCACGGGTGTGGGTTTTTAATTGTTTGTTTGTTTTTTTGTTTTTTTTTCCAGGGGTCATCGCATCGACCAAGTGGTCCTAGAGTGTTGCAAGAGGGCTCATTCTAACCGAAATGAAAAGTTCTAGTGCCCTTTTTAAGTGACCAAAAAAATTGGAGGGCACCTAGGCCCCCTCCCACGCTCTTTTTTCCCAAAGTCAATGGATCAAAATTTTGAGATAGCCATTTTGTTCCGCATAGTCGAAAACCGTAATAACTATGTCTTTGGGGATGACTTACCCCCCACAGTCCCTGGGGGAGGGGCTGCAAGTTAAAAACTTTGACCAATGTTTACATACAGAAATGGTTACTGGGAAGTGTACCGATGTTATCAGGGGGATTTTTTTTGGTTTGGGTGTGGGGTTAGGGGGAGGGGGCTATATGGGAGGATCTTTCCTTGGAGGAATACTTTATGGGGGAAGAGAAATTCAATGAAAAGGGCGCAGGATTTTCTAGCATTACTATGAAAAAAAAAACAATGAAAATATAAACATGGAAAAAGTTTTTTCAATTGAAAGTAAGGAGAAGCATTAAAACGAACAGAGATTATTACGCATATGAGGGGTTCTAAAAATACTTTAGTATAAAGAGCGAGGTATTTAGGAGGAGATAAATACTTCGCTCTTTATGCTAAAAATTTTTTTAAGTAATTTCAACTATTTATTCTACGGCCTTTCTGATTCAGGGGTCATTCTTAAAGAATTGGGACAAAACAAGATTTAGCGTGAAGAGCGAGGTATTAACGAGGGGACCAACCCCCTCATATATATAATCAAAAATATAATAATATAAAAGTTTGTTACGTAAGTTAATTCTTAAGTTACGTATATTTCTTACTAATAAAAACGTTCGTTAAAAATTAAAAGATCTAGTTGCCTTTTTGAGTAACCGAAAAATTGGAGGGCAACTAGACCTCCTTCCCCACCCCTTATTTCTCAAAATCGTCTGATCAAAACTAAGAGAAAGCCATTTAGCCAAAAAAGAATTAATATGCAAATTTCATTTTAGTAATTTATGTACGGAGAGCCAAAATCAGACATGCATTAATTCAAAAACTTTCAGAAATTAAATTAAAAAAAAACAAGTTTTTTTAAATGAAAGTAAGGAGCGACATTAAAACTTAAAACGAACAGAAATTACTCCGTATATGAAAGGGGCTTTTCCTCCTCGACACCCCGCTCCTTGCGCTAAAGTTTGATTCTTTCTCGCAACTCTACTTTTTAAAACAATAAAAAACTTTAGCGTAAAGAGCGGGGTGTCGAGGAGGAAAAGCCCATTTCATATACGGAGTAATTTCTGCTCGTTTTAAGTTTTAATGTCGCTCCTTACTTTCATTTCAAAAAACTTGTTTTTTTTATTTCTCACTCAGGAGCCAAATTGTTTTTAAAAGTTGTGAATAAACAAAAAGTTGTGATTAAAAGTTGTGTTTTTAAAATCAGGAGACAAAATTGTTTTAAAAAGTAGAATTGTGGCAAAGAATCAAACTTTAGCGTAAAGAGCAAGGGATTGCGGAGGGGACAACCCATTTTATATACGGAGTAATTTCTGTTCGTTTTAAGTTTTAATGTCGCTCCTTACTTTCAGTTAAAAAAACTAGTTTTTTTTTATTTAATCGCAATAAGAAATTATTCCAATTGTTAATAAATACAGTTAGTGAAATGAATGAACCTTTTTAGCTTGTAAAATGTTAGCTTTTATCACACAGTCTTGCCTGAACTTTTCGTTGAGAAGTGATGATACAAGGCTATTTTAAAAAATGGATTTTTAACCAAGAACTTTTATTGTAAGTTTTTTTGTGTTATTTTTATTATTTTCTTTGCTGAAGACGACCCTTAGATATAGGACCGAAATATTCAAATAGGTTTTGTTAATTCGCTGTCTTGGGAAAAAAAAAGTCTTTATTATTCTCTCTTCTGTATTTGTAGGAGCATTACCGTATCGTGGCTATTAAAAATCGGAACATTAATTTTTTTTTAGCTTGGATGCGCCCGAGGGGGCACTAACTTTCAGATATCACGTACACCAAGTGATTGAAAGGGTACGACCTCGCACGTGGTAAATGGATTTGCTGTATCTATTTGTGGCATATGGCCTACCATTCAATGCTCCTACCATTCTAGCTCCCTCCCCTAATGGGGCAAGATATATAAAACACCATGACTAGACCTATATGCAAAAGTTTGCTGATCTTATCCTGTTATTTTTGATTGCATTGTCAACCAAACGTCGGTAAGAAATGAGCACACAAAAAAAAGCAAAATCAGCGAACTTTTGTATATAGCCTAACATACAAGTAGCCTATATCTAGCCCACTTAGAGAGGGGCCTGTTACCCCATAACAACGGTAAGCTAGTGATAGTTGTATTTGAAAAAGAGATTGAATTGAGAATTGAATGATATTTTTTTTTTATTTCTGACCTATATACAAAATTGGTGTAGGCCTACTTCTAGACTAGGACAAAAATAAGATAGAACTTCTTGCTATCTCAGAGAGGAGTTAGGTTAGGAAAATGAAACTTTCAGGGATGAGTCTACAGGCTAATGTATGTCCCGGGAAGGTATTTTGAAGTACCTACCTCCACTCTTTCTCCCTCTAGAGGGCCCTGACCTTTGATGACCTTCAAAAATATATGTGTTATAAAAGTGAAACCTTGCAAAATAGATCTTCTGCTTGAATGAAGTGCAACAAAAATTGCTTTCATCTTCACAACTTTGCCCAATCCCAAATTTATAAGATTTTAAAGATATACATTTCCTACATTTTGAAAAAAAAAAACATTGATATGGCTCAGGATTCTACACAAATAACAGTAATTGCATTTTCAGAACTAAAGGCAGAGAAAAAGCAACTGGTAGGCTAACTGAAAATTAAGGTAAAATGTTGTTTTGTCAAAATTTAAAAGGTATAGACCTGTAATGTAGGCGAATTTCAGGGCTCTCTAGAGGGAGAAGGAGTGGAGGTGGGTACTTTAAAATACCTTCCCGGGATATACTTTAGCCTGTAGAACCATCCCTGAAAGTTTCATTTTCCTAACCTAACCCCTTTCTGAGATAGCAAGAAGTAACTCAACTATAATTTTATCCTAACTTTAAATTCTGCATTCATTTTCTTTCCATATATAATAATCACTGCCTTCATAATTGCGATCCATCCCTTCTCCCTCAACGAGGTCAGTAGTGGCGTAATTTCACCAAAATCGTGTGGAGGGGGGAAGTTGGATCCAATTATCCCAAATCAAGTGAAAATGACAGTACCATAAGGGCGAAGATATACTAAAGAACACTGACTTGTTTCTCTGGATACTTAAATGTACAGGCGTATCTTAACAAAAAAAATCAACTTGGGGGGGGGGGGGAACTGAAGTCTGGTGGGGGGGCAAACTTGGGTTTGGAGGGGGCAGTTGTCCCCCTGTCCCAAAGCAAATTACACCCATGAAGGCCAGATATAGCCTTAGGTTGTATACAAAACGTTGTCTAGGCTTTTTTTCCGATTTTGCTTTATTATATGAGCCATTTGAGGCTCATATTTATTATATGAGGCTTTAGCATATGAGCCAGCTGTTGGTGAGATATAGGCACAAAAATAACAGCAACCCTACAAAATCGGCAAACTTTTGAATCTGGTCAAGGGCTATGCCTAGCCTCATTTGGGAGGGTCGACCCAATTACAAACAGCAGCAATTATTATAGGCGCTATTGAAGTAGAGAATCATATAGTATATTTCTTTTTTTAATATCCGATTGCTGTCCTATAAGAACGATTAACCAAATCAAGGCATTTGTTTGTTTTTTTTAATCTCACCCTCAACAAAAAGAAACTATCAAGACCCTTCCCTCCGTAATATGCCTACAACCATTGTTCTCGTAACAGAATGGATAGCCTCAATTCCTCAGAAAAATTTCAGACAGACAATTAAGAGAATTCTAACCTGATGTATTTCAAACTCAATATTTAAATAAACATCTCTAGTTAGTTTTTCACTTGGGTAAAAAGTTTCAAAATGAAAACACAACTGTATTCATAGCAGAGAAAATTGAACAGAAACCGCGCATGGGATGCTACCGGTGACGTAACTTTAGAGTCCACGTGCAAGTCGCATGGCTTAAACTGGAAACAATGGATCGATAACATAGCGGCGTCAAACCAGACTTCATTGGCTAAAAAAGAGGCGGGTAGATTGAACTCAAAACAGGTAATGAAGGGTCATACCCCTGAGCATGTTAATCACTTAGGAATAGTTATAATTTATTCAAATTAAGATTGTTCCATGGAAAATTGCATAGGAAACGTTTAAGTTTTTCCTGGAAGGTGGGTGGGTCTATTACACATTGTTCACGTTTTCTTTTTTACTTTTATTGAAGTGACTTAATTTTTGGAGGATATTTAGCCGTAGAAATGCCTTATTGGAAGTACTAAATGAAGCTACTAGAATGTCTGAAACTCCATTTTGGTTCCTCTAAGGGGCCCTTAAAGTGACCCTATTCAAATTTTTTTTCGCTAGTAGAACAAAAATACTAAATGGAAAAAAAGTCAATTTGACTCCCCCTTCAATGCTCTAAGCAAATATAATAATCAATGTTGTTCTAATTTGGTCCCACGCACTCTCCCCCCTAATGAGGCCAAATAGAGCTCTAGAAAAAAGTTTGCTGTTTTTTTCTAATTTTCATTATCTGGTATTATAGAACAACTGATGTTGAGAAATAAGCACAAAAATAATACTCCCATAAAATAAAAAAAAATAACCCAAAAATAAGCATACTTGTGCATTTAGCCTAGGATTATAATTGGTCCCATTAGGGGCTGTGGCACAGTTACGGTAACACGGGCGGTAATTATGCACCTTCCTTCCCAGCAAAAAGAAAACGCTACAACAACAAAAAGGGTAGAGCCATTCGATTTCTATTTAACAACTTAAAAATATAAAGGTCGCTCTCGTGACAATCTCGTTCGGACCCTCATAATAGGATCAGATCTAGCGCTAGGCTATATACAAAATTTAACTAACCTTATTGTTTTTTTGTTTTTGTTTTTTAAATTAGTAGTATTATCAATTATGAATCAATTGTCGATGAGAAAAAAGCAAAATAAGATAATAAAAACCAACAGAAAAGTAAAGTTTTGTTTAAAGCTAAGGGTTATACCTGGCCAGAAACGCAGATAAGGAATAGAGGCCCCCCACAAAGAAAATTCCAATGTGCCAGCATGCAGTGGCCACGCCCTAGAACTTTAAATGTATCCAGCATCTTAAACAGGATGATGTGTCCGCATCGAGTGTTGAATGGGGAATTGCACGGTACTACTCTGTGGTTAGTGTATCCTTCAAACTGGGAATGAAGGTATATGCCTCCTTAAGAATCACCAGAGTGATTCTTGCATTCGGAAAGAAAACTGGATGGTTTATTTCTTTATTTCGAACCATGTCCATCACACACTTTAAAACCCCCTTTAGAGCTCAACATGGTATTTTTCGGTTGCGGATACTATATTTGGAAAGAGGGTATTAGTGCTACTGCTAAATTACCCTCCAGAAGGAAACAATATAGAATTCTAAAAACTACTGTAAAGGATTCTATAACGCCTGCTAATATCATTCCTTAAAGTGCGTCAATGAACTTTATCCCATCCCAACGGTCGAATACATACACCGAGTTGTATATAAGTTACACTTAGTTCCCACTGTTGCGTCAACCCCGATACGATTCTTTTTTTTTAATCAGAACAACACTTGTGATTTGTCGCATGAGTTGAAAATATTTGACGCATCTGACATTACAGCAAAACGGATGGTTTTGCGCCATTTGTCGCACGATTTGTGTCATTTGTCACATGTTGCAGGATTTTGCGCGAAATCACAGCAGTGGTTCCAGAGTTATCGTGAATGTCCGAAATATCTTTTTCTCACCTTGGATCTTGTCAGCGTTGCCAGTCAACTTTTTCAATTTAATGCAAGGTTTGATGATGAAAGGTTAGGTCAGGTTCGGCTAGGTTTTTAACCCATTTCTGATCTATACAACCAAATTTAACCTAACCTAACTCAGACTAACATAATCGAACCTAACTTTAACTTTTACCGTTGTAGCTTGCATAAGACTGAAAAAGCTGACTTGTAAAGATAACTGAATCCAAACAGAGAAAAAGGAATTTCGGACATTTACCGCTAAATGTCGACATTAGCCAGATTTCAGACATTCATGGTAACATATACACAGCGAACTTTCCATACATTGAACTGTATAGCGTGTTTTTCGTTTAATCAATTTGAAGGGAAAAGCACATTGAGAGGTGTGTTCATGTTTTATCTTGGTAAAAAAAAAAAAAAAATAGCCCATTTCATGCTACATACACAGGACTTTCAGGAAGAGATCGGCAGATGCTTTTTTCAGCAGGGGCGTAGCTCCACTATTTTTATTGGGGTGGGGGCAAGAGGTGGTGCTATTGAAATAGGGACTATTCAAGCGGGCAATGAAGAAAAGCAACTAGATGACAAATACGCTACTTGTTGAATTTAAAAACATTACACAATACATTATAAACAGTAAACATACATTAAACGATCATAAATATAAGTGCTGGTGCTCGGCTTTTACTGAAATTAAATAAAAAAAAACAAGTTTTTTTAACTGTAAGTAAGGAGCGACATTAAAACTTAAAACGCACAGAAATTACTTCGTATGTGAAAGAGGCTGCTTCCTCAACAACGCCCCGCTCTTTACGCTAAAGTTTGACTCTTTCTCTCAATTCTTCTTTTAAAAACAGTAAAAAACTTTAGCGTAAAGAGCGGGGCGTTGATGAGGAAGCAGCCTCTTTCATATACGAAGTAATTTCTGTGCGTTTTAAGTTTTAATGTCGCTCCTTACTTACAGTTAAAAAAACTTGTTTTTTTTATTTAATTTCTGAGCGTTTTTGAATCAATGCATGTTTTGATTTTGGCTCTCCGCAGAGGAATAATCAAAACGAAATTTGCATATTAATTTTTTTTGGCTCAATGGCTTTCTCATAATTTTGATCGAATGCTTTTGAGAAAAAAAGAGCGGGGGACGAAGCCTAGTTGCCCCCCGATTTTTTGGTTAATTAAAAAGGCAACTAGAACTTCTAATTTTTTACGAATCTTTTTATTGGTAAAAGATTTACGTAACTTATAAATTAGCTTACGTAAAGAACTTTTGTATTCTCATGTTTTTATTACATATATGAGGGGATTCGCCCCATCGTCAGTACCTCGCTCTTTACACTAAAGCTTAAATTTTATCCCAATTCATTAAGAATGACCCCCTGAATCACAAAAGCCGTAGAATAAGTAGTTGAAATTACTGAAAATACTTTAGCGTAAAGAGCGAGGTATTAGAAGGAGGTGAGCCCCACATATGGGTAATAATTTCTGTTTGTTTTAAGTTTTATTGCTGTTCCTTACTTCCAGCTGAAAAAGCTTTTTCACTTCTATTTTTTAATTGTTTTTTTTTTTAAATAATGCTAGTAAATCCTGCTCTCCCTTCATGGAAATTTTCTTCTCCCATTACAAATTCTCGAAGGAAAGTTCCCCCAGCATATCCCCCTCTTCTCAACCCCTCCCCCAAACAAAAAAAGTCCTCCTGAAAACGCCTGTATACTCCCCAATAACCATTACTATATGTAAGCACAGGTCAAAGTTTGTAACTTGTTGCCCCTCCCAAGGGGACTGTGGGGGAGTAAGTCGTCCCCAAAGACATAGTTATAAGGTTTTTCGACTACGCTGAATAAAATGGCTATCTCAGAATTTTGATCCGTTGACTTTGGGAAAATAATTAGCGTGGGAGGGGGCCTAGGTGCCCTCCAATTTTTTTGGTCACTTAAAAAGGGCACTAGAACTTTTCATTTCCGTTAGAATGAGCCCTCTTGCAACTTTCTAGGACAACTGGGTCGATACGATCACCCCTGGGAAAAAAAAAAAAAAAAAACAAAACAAAAAACAAATAAACACGCATCCGTGATCTGCCTTCTGGCAAAAAATGCAAAATTCCACATTTTTGTAGATAGGAGCTCGAAACTTCTACAGTAGGGTTCTCTGATACGCTGAATCTGATGGTGTGATTTTCGTTAAGATTCTATGACTTTTAGGGGGCGTTTCCCCCTATTTTCTAAAATAACGCAAATTTTCTCAGGCTCGTAACTTTTGATGGGTAAGACTAAACTTGATGAAACTTATATATTCAAAACCAGCATTAAAATGCGATTCTTTTGATGTAGCTATTGGTATCAAAATTCCATTTTTTAGAGTTTTGGTTACTATTGAGCCGGGTCGCTCCTTACTACAGTTCGTTACCACGAACTGTTTGATTGTCAGCAATTAGCTATTGCAGACGACAGTACTATAGTGTAAACAGGTTTTCAGGTAGGCGAAGGTGAATGTTGTATGCACTCGGGTTTTTTTTAGCCAGATTCGCCACTAATACTGCAGTATATGCCTCCCCCTTCACTTCTCACAACCCCACACCTAGCACAGGATGCTCAATCCTACAACTGAACCCAGCTCTAATCTAATCACCCCGGTATAGCGCTGTTCATTTGCTTGTGACTTTGAATAGATTTTGACTCGGTAAGATTTAATTTGTTTTACTAAACTTATAATATACCAGATTTATTGAAATATTATTTATGATTTTTTACTAAACTGATTTGTTTGTGGGTTCGTCGATTTATATCATTAAATATCATTAATATCAGCGGACCAAAGCCGAAACAAAAATTATAGGCAGCACAATAGAGTTGTCTAAGTAAAGATACAGGATAAATCAAAGTATTAACACAGATTGCAAAACATCACATTGTGAGATGTTCCTCACATTTAAATAGAGACCATTTTTTTTAAATCTGAAAGGGTATAAAGTTAGAATTAAACGTGAAAGCTAATACTGTTATAATTTATCTGTTGGGCAAAGTTTGAAGAAGAATATCCAGGAAACCTGATCAATTATTGGCATAATCATAACATGAACCTTCAAGTAAAAATTGCCAAGGATGCCAGTTGGAAGGGAAAATTGACTCCTAGAGTTTGAAAATTACCTTCCCCTTTGTTTCTTTATTTAAAAAAAAACGAATTCTATAAAAACTACGCAAAAATTTTTATTTTTTAAATAAGGGCAGGGGGAGGGTAAACATTTCCAGAGGGGGTTAAACACTGAATATAGTACTGTATAGTAGCACTGTATAGCACTGGTGTTGTGTGAAATGCGACTAATTTAAGCCATAATTTTTAGCACATTTCTGTCAGTTCTTTATTTGGAGCTGGTTAAAAGAAATATTAGAAAAGCGAAATTAGCAAGAAGTCAGCACGGTATTGTAAATAGAGTCAGTTCAATATTTATACTTTAGTATATAAATCCAAAACCCAAAGAATAGGACATTATCAGCGCTTATTAGGTATTTTAATGACAAATAAGAAATCGGAGTTTACATTAAATACTGGAAATAAAAACAATTAAATAATTCCTGGAGCGGATCCCCCTCTACCAAATTCCATGACCAAACTACAACCGATTTTGCCTATCTAGTTATAACATGAATATCATTATAAAAATCATTAAGTCTTATTTTATTTTTCAATGATTTCTTTTTCACTCAAGAAATGATACTCACTGTATATCTACCTTCTTATTCTTCAATGATTCCATTTATGTCATATTTGCAAATGTAGAGGGTATATTCATTTCCAATTTTGAAAGTTTTAAAACAAGAGCTTCAGTCTTGCACCAATGGATTTTAGGAAGGAAAAGCACCTTAAATGTGAGGGGGGGGAATGACCAGGGCAAATCTGGCGAAACAGGAAGAATAGAACGTTTTTCAATTTTTCCATTAGCTAAGCTAACATTTTCAGTTGAAAAATATCAATGTGGAACATATTATGAAGTGTGATTGACCGCTATTTTTCTCGTTTTCCTTATTTTAAAAAGGATCATGGATTAACCAGAAAAAAAGTATGTTCAAAATAAAGAGTAAATTTGACATTTACGACAAGGAACAGTTTTAGAGCTACTTAATAAATTATCCTTTTTTCCAAATTATTGGGGGGAGGGCGAATGCCCCCCCTCTTAGCGTCGCCATTGTTTTTCAGGCTCCTAAAATATTTCCTTTTCTTTCAAGAACAGTCAGGGTCAGAAATAAGGCTTTAATGCTTCTAGGTCCAAGCATATTTGTTATTCTGTTTTTGCGAGATCTTCGGGAGAATCCCATATAATTTTGAAATAGTGGAGGCGATGAATGCAACGCAACTGATGAGCCAAAAGTAATGGAAGAGACAAGTGACACCGAACTCTCAGCTACCATTCTAGGGGAACATCTGACAGTTTATATGTGGCCACAGAATTCCTGTGTTGTTTAAAATCACTTTTCTGCAAATACACAGCGCAGCGGCAGAGCGCACCTAACACATGGGTGATAAATCACATTAGCCTAGTTCAGCTTTTGTTAAGAAAAAAATCACCCAGTGATAATTTATTGCGCCCCTAGGCCCGGGCCTAGTGGGCTTAATGGTAAATCCTGGCCTGAGAAGTGATTTATTCTGGAAAAAATAATCTAGAGCTAAATGTAGCAAACACATACACATAATTGTTCTCATGGGCAGGAAAGAGGTGGAGAGACTATTTTCCTATGATTTTGAATTAAATAGTGCTCCAATTTCCCATATTCATCGCAACTCGTTGATCCGCATATATTTCGTGCTGATACTTGATGCAGAAAGCGCCTCTTCTTTTATTATTATTGTTTCGGCCACTTTTTTCGACTCGACTTGAAAAGCTGCGAGAGAAAAACGCAGATTTGTAAGTATTCAGGCTGCGTCAATTGACGACAGTGATTTAAAACCTTATCTTAAATTCTAAAACTTAAAAATTACCTAGGTCCTGAAACAGCAAATGTGTCCACAATATCACATTACTCCATATTTCTAATCATTTTCCATCATTCATTAACATTAACGAAAATCTTTGTTGAAGACTAAGAGAGGAAAGCAGAACTAATGACAAAAGGAAATCGAAACATAGCCTATTTATAACGGTTTCTATTAGATTCTAATAGACCCCTAATGATGGGCAAGTTAGATGGCAGCATTGTCAAATCTTGCCTTCATTTATTAACCCATATTTGTGAAGTGTTCAGCCAATTGTCATCTTTTTTGTTGTTTTTGAGAAAACAGCAATAGCTCTAGGAGACAAAACCAAAAGTCCCCCCTAAACTTGTTAGAAATAGATGTATTATATTTTTTAAAAGGTCCAAGTAGAATTTTAGTTAAATATAAAGTTTTTCTTAAGCATTATGCCCTCCCCCTACACTTGAAAAAAACTAGCCCACTCCTAACTTTCCCTGATTAGTTTCTATTGTAGCTCATTAGACATGGTTTATATCAAGGAGCTGAGAACATTAAAACAGTTTTAGAACCTAGGCTTGGCAAAATCTTTTGATTTATGAGGATTTTATCCGAAGTGATTGTCATTTTTTTTTTTTTTCAAAAACCAAATAACTAGCTGTTAAGATTTAAAACTTGTATTTGTTTTCATATATAAGAAGATGGTTGCCCTCCTTCTTTATACTATTCTCCTATTTGTAACAAACCTGTCTGTTGCAGCTGTATCGGTTATTTGGAAAAAGGAGAGTGTAACCCTTCTTTCCCGGCTAAATTACAAGGAGAGTTGCAACCAAACTCTAAAACACTTGTGCACAGAGTTGTTGAAGAGTTGTCGAGCAGAAGATGCCACCGTCTAACAGTACATCCATTCCTTCTTTCGCACTGATTGGATTACGATGCCAGATTCTTAGGCAATGGCTTGAGCTCTTGTTCAAATCTAGACTGCGTTTTTATGTATTGATGAGTATGGCAAGAAAATATCTAAGTTCCCTCATTGAACAAACACCAATCTCAACTGCTGCAACTATTCTACTTCAGAAACACGGCATGTATAACACATGAACGCGATCAGTTCATTTAGTCAACATAGAATGTCATATGTGGTCTTTAACCACCAAATTGCAGAAATATGTTGCCTCTGCCATCACTCATCCTGCTTTGCTTTGACCCTGCATCCTACCAAAAAGGGAGGAACTCCTACCACGTCATCTCTGTACTTAAGAAAAATAGCAACCTTACCTATGTTTCCTCATAACTGCCTCTTAGCGTCCGCTCTTACACTGACAAGATTCATGTGGGGAATTATAATAAAAACGATTACACTCAGATGAAGTTAAATAGCACTCTCAACGATAACTAGTATGGGTTCTACAGAAATTCAATACTTAACTACTGGAATGCCAAATATCAGGAATGTATTGGACCTCTGATCCAATTTTGTGATAACAGGATGCCGTCTTCTACCACTACAAAACATTTTGACAGACTCTGGCATAAGTGTGAGTTAATACAACACCGAGCGCATGGAACTTTAGGCTCTTGGATTTTTTAAAGTAATTTTGCTCTCTATGCAATTCTCATTGAGTTTACTTCCAGCAATTGTCTAAGACAGGCTAAGTTTCTTTCGGATAGTACCATAGGTTCACACTCTTTTTGGTGGAAGGGGGAAGGTCAATATCATTAAACTTTTAAATCTATTTGTGGACATTACCATTGCCCAAGCAGCTTTTTGAAAGCCAGAAGATTCTGCACAAGCTTTTCTATCTCTATAATCAGATCTTCTAGAGAAAGAAAAATGATCTTAAGTGCCGGGTTGTTAAATCTAATACATAGAAGTTCTAATCTCCAAAGATTAAGGAGCTACTAATCACCTGATCAAAGGCCTCGTGTAAGCATTCAAACTTTATTTCTACCGGTGAACAAAAGGGCTGAGACATATAACTTTGTAAGTATTCCTTTCTCATCAGACCTCTCTTGTAGCAAATATCTTGATTGGATCAAATCCTTTTACACGAGAAAGCTGGGTGCGATTGTTTGGTCTAAGAACTTCCTACCATCCAACTTGCGTACCACTCTGGAGAAATCATGCATCATAAATCACACAAATAATTGCAAAATATGGACGCTCATTTCTAAAAAAAACTATATTACTTTATGATACCACCCCAAAGGGTTCAAAATGAGCTTCAAGGGCAATTCGCTCAATCGTTTGGCAGCCTTTACCACAAAAAAGTAAGACACTTAATTTGATGTGTGCTGCTGTTTTCTACAAATGTATCCACCACCTTTCCTCCATTGAGCTATGTCTACGTGCATTACTGTTTCCCAAGCCAATTACCTGAAAATATGATGCAATGAGATATCATTTAAGAGGAGACACCCTGCAATGATTAATTGAAAGAAAGCTCTAATCTCATTTGATTTCGGGGATATTTTCGGAGTATACAAACAACATGGGTGCTGTTCATAAATGCCACCAAAATCTTTCCGAGGAGGAGACAAATGCAACGTTTTTATTAAAATTCAAATATGAAGATCTGTCATCATCGTAGTCATCTATAACTTTATCGTCCTCTGCCCAAGGGGTATTAACCACTTTGCATCCTGACTGACTCTATGAGAAGCATCCACGGAGTTTTTTTCTTGTTTTTGGAGAATTCATCTTAAAATTTGTGGAAACAATGACCCAATAATTCCGTCTAAATTTTTAATAGCCCTTCTCCTTAAATCGAATAGTTCAAGGGATGCAATTTCACAGAAAAAATTAATGTCTTTGAAGGATCGCTACACAAATATCAAACTTGGATGTGAAAATGGGTTTATGGAGGGGTAGTAACTTCTTTTAATTTTTAATAGCCTTAGATGAAACGGCTTGTAGCAACAAACTGTAAGCGAAGAAAAAATATTGTCAATAGAAGCAATCTAAGGCAGCAATGGCCAAAATGCAAAATTTCTTACCTTTTCAGAGAAAAATGGTTTTCTCTGAAAATGCATATGACTATACATAGTCTGTAGTCGTTACTCATAAACTAAAGGTTCACGCAAATGACCATTTAAATGTCTATTGCACTTTGAGAATAACAAGAGAGGCCATGCCATGTCATTGTTGCAGGTCATTCTAGGACTTTTGCTCTGAAAGTAGTAATTTTGGTGTCAACAAAAGAACTATATATATATATATATGTACTAGTGGGCAAACAAAGGACAATGCGGGAGAGCGATATGAATGCTGTGAGGGTAGGGAATCTTCTTTCTTACGGAGGTTTATTTTTGATAATGGCATTTTGTTCTGAAAAGCAAATAGACTCAATAAGCCCTTTTCCTAGAAGTATTATTGTGAAAAAGTTGAAACTATGATCTAAAGAGTCAATTCTGAGGCTACGGTAGCATTTTCCACATTTGGAGTAACTCTGAGTGTGATATTAAAAAGAGGCTGAAATTAAGCGTCAAAAAAAGATCTTGTGTTGAAAATAAAAAGTAAACTTAATCCATAAGATAAATACAATTATTTTTATACGAGATAAACTGTCCTTTCCTCATCCCCTTGTTCTTTGCGTTTAAGTTTTAATTTCTATCCCATAGGTTTAAGAAGGTGTGCTTAAAGTTTAATTACAGCCATAAATGAATGGATCTTAGAACCATAAGACTTTAGTGGACATGATGATGGGTTGATGTATTTGTGAAATTTATGATCATTATTTTTATCTCTCATCCTTAAAATTTCTATGTGATAAACACTTTCGTGTAAATACAACTAGAATTTTTACATGCTTTTGGTCATTTTTTCGCTTGATCTGCCGTTTTACTAAGAAAACTACCTTGAAGTAATGAATAATTAATGGCGTTCTTTTTGAATTAGGAGCAAATGTCGTAAGCGATAATTGAAACAAAACAGTCAAGAAAGGTCCGAAATCTGCTGCTGCTGCTGCTGCGATAATTGAAACAAAAAGTCTTCCCTTTTAGCAAATATGTTTTATTGTTTGTACAAATAGCCTTGATAAAAATATTAAATTTATTGATACTTAATAGCTGAATCACAACTTTGTTCTTACCATTAACTTACAAGGCCTTACTACAATTCTTCAAAAACTATGATAACCTATGGCAAAAAATGTGATCCCAGGATATAAATTAATGTCCTAAGACAAAAATAAAATAGATGAAAAATATATGATTTACTTTCTCTAGAGGTATCACTAGCTGAAGTTTTGGGGTGGTGGAAGGGGAAGAGGCTATGAATTTTACTGGACTCTAGTCATTTTACCAACTGAGCTGGATTATATTGCTGTTAGAATTACTTCATTTTATTTTAAGAATGGTTTTCTTTGGACTGGGTAAGTTATTTTATTAGTTACATTGACTGATGGAAGGAAATGATAGCCTAGAAACTTAACCAAAGAAGATGAGTCTCAGTCAATAAAAAAATAAAGTAATCTTAACAGCAATATTACCCAAATCAGTTGGTTGAAAAGCCATTCAGTAAACTATTGCTACCCCCCCCCTTCCACAATGTTTGGCTATTGCTATTCTTGGTCCCAGGCACAGGCATAAGCTCTTCAAAATCCTGGAAAAAGGTGGTTCCTAGAAAAAATGAGGGATTTTTAACTTATAAAGGAGTGGCTAGATTTGAATAAAATTTCATATTTAGAAGGACCTTGGGTAAAATTCTAGTTAATTGACTTCTTGCTATCTGAGAAAGGGTTTAGGTTAGGAAAATGAAACTTTCAGGGATGAATCTACAGACTAAAGTATGTCCCAGGAAGATATTGTGCAGCAACTACCTCCACTCCTCCTCCTTCTAAATGACCCTGACCTTTGATTACCTTTAAAAATATGTGTATTATAAAAGTGAAACCTTGCAAAATAGATCTTCAGCTTAATTGAAGTACAACAAAATTGTTTTCAGCTTCATAACTTTGCTCAATTCCATTTTATAAGGTTTTAAAGATATGCAAATACATTTCCTAAATTTTGAGATAAAAACTGATATGGCTCAAAATTCTACTCAAATAACAAGAATTGCATTTTTCAGAACTAAAGGTAGAGAAAAAGCAACTAGTAACTGAAAATTAATGTAAAATGTTGTTTTGTCAAAATTTCAATAGGTATAAAACCTGTCATGTAGGCAAATTTCAGGGCCCTCAAGAGGAAGAAGGAGTAGAGGTGGGTACTTCAAAATACCTTCCTGGGACACACTTTAGCCTGCACACTCATCCCTGAAAGTTTCATTTTCCTAACATAAACCCTTTCCAAGATAACAAGAAGTCAATTATCTAGAATTTTACTGGACCTTGTAACTCAGATACCTTATTTTAAATCCCAACTGGATCCAGCCTCATTGGGGGAGGGGGGAGCTAGAAATCTTGGAAAACGCTTAAAGCAGAGAGATTAGGATAAAACTTGGTGAGAAGAATAAAAACATGTCCAAGATACATGACTGATATAACTAGACTGGATCTGCTCTCTTTGATTGAGTTGGGGGGGATTATTCAGGAAAAATTAGAAAAAATGAGGTATTTGTAACTTACAAACAGGTGATCAGATTTTAACAAAATTTGATATTTAGAAGGATCTTGTGCCTTAGAGCTCTTACTTTAAATCCTGACCAAATTCAGTAACATTAGGGGGAGTTGAGGGGGAAACCAGAATTCTTGGAAAATGTGAAAATTGAGGTATCTTTATCTTACAAGTAGGTGATCAAATCTTAATAAAAGTTGATATATAGAAGGATCTCATGTCTCAGATGCTCCATTTTCAACTTGAATTGGATCCAGAGACATAGGGGTTAGAGAGGGGAAACAGAAATCTTGAAAATGCTTAGAGTAGAGAGATTGCAATGAAACTTGATGGGAAGAATAAGCACAAGTTATAGATTCATGATTGACATAATTGGAATGGATCTGTTCACTTTGGAGGAGCTGGGGGCTGTTGATTTGGAAAAATTAGGAAAATTGAGGTGCTTTTAACTTAAGAATGGGTGACCAGATCTAAATGAAATTTGATATTTAGAAGGAATTAATGTCTCAGAGTTCTTATTTCAAATCCTGACCAGATCTGTTGACATTGGGGGGAGTTGGAGGTGGAAACCAGAAATCGTGGAAAATACTTATTGTAGAGAAATCAGAATGAAACTTGGTGGGTAGAATAAGCAAATGTCATAGGTAAGTTATTGATGTAACCATACTAAATCCAATATCTTTGGGGGAGTTAGGGGGTGGGGTTCATTGCTTTGGCAAGTTTGGTGCTTCTGGATGTGCTAGGACAATGAAAATTGGTAGGCATGTCCAGGAGCTGCACAAATTGACTTGATAAAATTGTTTTCCCTGATTAAACCATCTGGGGAGCTGAAGGGAGACAAAAAATGAGGTATTTATAACTTACAAGTGGGTGATCAGATCTTAATGAATTTTGATATTTAGAAGGACCTCATGATTCAGAGCTCTTATTTTAAATTCTGACCTGCATTAAGCCTCTGATTTTCCTTTTAAATCAATCTATTGATTCTTAGAATTTTGCTAGAGCTCAAACCATATGAGCTCTTGGCTTGTCTGGCCTTTATCACAAGTGCCATATGAGCTTTTAGCTCTTGTTTTTGTAAGGAGTTGCTACTGGAACTGTAATTGTAAGTGAATTGTTATGAGAGAACAGAATCAAGAAATATTTACTGAAATTGACTTTAAAGAAGCTTTACAAAAAGGTAACTTTACAGAAAAAATTAAAACAAGCAAAAATTACTACAAATGGAAGTTTGGCTGCTAAATACCTTCTGAAGCCCCCTCTATCTTCTAGTTATTTCACTGCCAATATAAATTCCTAAGTCTTAAGGTAGTTTACTATAATCTAATTGCAGCATAACCAAGAACTTGTCTCAAATTTCTTCCCTGCTTACTATTTAATCACCACAAAAAAGTAATAGCAAGTCTAGATGCTGAAGCCTTAGCAGGGAATATTATTTAGCTTAGTTAGCTTAGTTTTAATTAGCTAGAAGCTTAGTTAGGCTAGTAATTACTAGATAAAATTGCAAAAAAAAGCTAACTACAGTATTCAAATACAATTCAAAATTACTAAATATACCAAGAAATGTTAAACCTACACTAAAGACTTAAAAAATGAATATTCTACATGCTTATAAAAGAAACAAAGCTGTTTTAAATTACTAACAACATTAAACAGGAAATTTAATTGGTTATATAGAAACTCAAACAATCTAATCTCCACAAAATAGAAAAAAAGCAGGAACCCCATTTTAAATGAAAAATCTGCATGCAGTGTTGCCATTTTTGATAGTAGTTGGTATTAAATTAAAAAAGAAATGTGAAAAATCACCAGTCAAAAGCATCAAAAGCAGATATTTCAAATTTTACAAACCATTTCGTTATATTTCGTTATACAGACTATTTTTAAGGAACTCTTATAGACTGTTTTACTAATTTTATGGACTATATTAGACAGATTCTTTGAATTTTAGTATAGGTAGATAATAGGTAGCCTTTGATTCAAGCTTAGCTCTGTTTGCTTTTTTGGATATTTGTCCCTTGTCTATATTGTGTGTTAAATAAAAATATGAAAATCATTAAAAAAAAAAAAAAAATCTAGAATCTTGTCAAGTTTGATTAATTGTTTTACTTATTAATTTTCATGGCTCAATGTGGCAACACTAACAAAAAGGTAACACTGTCCTAAAACCTTTATAATTTTGAAACAGCCAAAACAAATGTCTTAGAAAATCCCAGTTATCATATATGACTAGACCTATATATATATATATATATATATATATATATATATATATATATATATATATATATATATATATATATATATATATATATATATATATATATATATATATATATATATATATATATATATATTTATTCCTACTTTAAGGATTGCAAAGAATCGATCTATTATTAATGACAAAAACAAAGTAAATACATAACTGCAAAATTTAGTTATGGGTACAATAAAAGATAAATCGCTTGTTTATGTTTGATTTGAACAGAATCACACACATAAACAGCTGAAATTAATTCAAAATCTAGATTTTGTTGCCATGCACTTGGATTTATTTTGTAAAAATGGCTCTTAGTTCTATAGAAAGCAAGATTTTATAGAATTTATAACAGCTTGAAGGAGATATAACAGCTTGAGAAATATTTTTTTTTCTCACAGACGTTTTTGTAAAAAGAATAGAAAAGGTATTCAGTTTTGGTACTGAATTGGTAATTATACAGAACACATCCAAGAAGTGAAGTTAGCTTAATCCTAATGGAATATGCCAAAAATTTCATGAAAATATAATACATTATTAACAAAATTCTGGAAACTACAACAAAGAATTATAGAAAGTCTAGAACGCATTGTATTAAATACCTAACATAATTTGACCTAACCAAACTAACAACTCTAAATATTGAATATTCACTTAGAATATACCAACTACGCAGTTATTCTACCGAGCTTAAGCTGTTTGTATCTGAATACTGACAGCCAAACCGGTTTTTCTGAGACCTTAGATATACAAATTCAGCTGTTTTTTTTTTGGTTATTTCAGCTGTTGTGTTGAGTTGAGGTCACCTTTCATCTTCAAGGACCTTAGGACCAGATTTTGGGTTGTTTCTCATTCTTCAATGTGCAGTAAACTTCCGACTGCTATAAATTGAAAGATGACACTATATGCCATTTTATAGATAAGGCAATACACATTTCCAAGTTTTATCAGTCTTAGACAAAAAATTCCAGTATAAGATCAGTTGTTGTCAATGAATGCTCAATCTTCCATGTAGCATGATTTATCTGTATTGGTAAACCATTCAATGCAAAACAATCCTGAATCTTTTTTCTGCAATTTATAAATGATGGACAATCAAACAAAACATGTTTCAATGTTTAATTTATTCCACAGTTTTCGCAGTCGGGATTTCAACCATTAAAACGTCCCATATAACTAACTTTCTGCACCAAAATGTCCTTATCAAATCATGGTATATTCCAAGATTTGATTTGGTTGAGGTCATGCTGTGATTGCTTATCCTGCTTGTTGCTCTGTTACATAACAATAGTTGGTCATTCATTGTTATCTTTTGTATTATGTTAGCAATTTTGCGTATTTCTTTTGGTGTGTCTGGCATTAAAACTTCACCATCCAATATGTCTTCTTTTGCTAATTTGTCTACAGCCTCATTACCAGGGATCCTAGCTTGATCGGGCAACCATTTCAAAGATATAGACCACCCACTATAGGAATAATTAAAATGAAATTTGTATATTGATTTTTTTTTGCTAAATGGCTTTCTTATAGTTTTGATTGGACGATTTTGAAAAAAAAGAGTGGACAAGGAGCCATAGTTGCCCTCTAATTTTTTGGTTATTTCAAAAGGCAACTAGAACTTATAATTTTTAACGAACGTTTTTATTAGTAAAAAATATACGAAACTTACGAATCAACTTACGCAACGAACTTCTATATTCGTATATATTTATTATGCATATAGTGGGGTTTTTCCCCCTCGTTAATACCTCGCTCTTTACACCAAAGCTTAAATTTTGTCCCAATTCTTTAAGAATGACCTCTGAATCACATAGGCCATAGAATAAATAGTTCAAATTACTAAAAATACTTTAGCGTAAAAAACGAGGTATTTAGGAGGAGATGAACCCAACATATATGTGATAATCTCTGTTCGTGTTAAGTTTTAATGCTGCTCCTTACTTTCAGTTGAAAAAAAACTTTTTCTTATTTATTTTTCATTTTTTAAGTAATGCTTGAAAATCCTGCGCTCCATCATGAAATTTCTCTTCCCTTATGACAAATTCCTTCAAGGAAAGAACTCCCCATGTAGCCCCCTCCTATCGACCCCCCAACCAAAAAAATCCCCTGAAAACGTCTATACAGTTCCCAATAACCATTACTATATGGAAAAACTGTTCAAAGTTTGTAACTTGCGGCCCCTCCCCCGAGGACTGTGGGGGAGTAAGTCATCCCAAAAAGCATTATTATTATGTTTTTCGACTATGCTGAAAAAATAGCTATCTCAAAATTTTGATCCGTTGACATTGGGAAAAAATGAGCTAGGGACGGGGCCTTGGTGCCCTCCAATTTTTTGGGTCACTTGAAAAGGGCACTAAAATCTTCCAATTTCCGTTAGAATGAGCCCTCTACCGACATTCTAGGACCACTCGGTCCGTACAATCATCCCTGGAAAAAAAAAAAAACAACAAACAAACAAATAAAAACGCACCCGTGATTGGTCTTCTAGCAAAAAATATGAAGTTCCACATTTTTGTAGGTAGAAGCTTGAAATTTCTACAATAGGGATCTCTAATACGCTGAATGCGATGGTGAAATTTTCGTTAAGATTCTATAACCTTTAGGGTTTTCCCCCCTATTTTCCAAAATAAGGCAAATCTTCCGACAGCCCTCTTCCAACATTCTAGGACCACTTGGTCCGTACGTTCACCCCTGAAAAAAAAAAAACAAATAACAAACAAATAAACACGCACCCGTGGTCGGTCTTCTGGCAAAAAATACGAAGTTCCACATTTTTGTAGGTAGGAGCTTGAAACTTCTACAATAAAGATCACTAATACGCTGAATGCGATGGTGTAATTTTCGTTAAGATCCTTTATAACTTTTAGGGTTTTTTCCCCTATTTTCCCAAATAAGGCAAATTTTCTCAGGCTCGTAATTTTTGACGAGTAACACTAAATTTGATGAAACTTATGTATTTAAAATCAGCATAAAAATCCAATTCTTTTGATGTATCTATCAGAATCAAAATTCCGATTTTTAGTTTCGTTTACAATTCAGCCGGGTTGCTCCTTACTCGTTACCACGAACTGTTTGATTTTGGCTAAATTTTGTCGAAATCTGTTTAATGTCTCCTACCTATTGTCTTTGAATACTTTGGTTAGCATTTTTTGTCGCAATTTTATTTAGCAATTACTAAGCTAACTAAGCTAACAGCAATTGATTACTGCTTACACATAAGGTGTAACTCCTTTATTCAAGAAATAATCTTCCCAGCTAAGGCCCAGGAGTTTAGACTTGCTCTTACTTTTTTGTGGTGATTAAATAGCAAGGAGGGAATGAAAACTAGACACGTTACAGGTTATGCCGGGATGAGATTATAATAAATGACCTTAAGGCTTAGGATATTATAGTGGCGTTGGAATAGCTAGAAGATAGAGGGGGGGGGGGCTTCATAAGTTATTTAGCAGCTAAACTCCCGTTTATAGTAATATTTGCTCGTTTTAGTTTCTTTCCTGTAAAGTTACCTTTTTGTAAAGTTTCTTTAAGTTCAATTTTGTTAAATATTTCTTGCTTCTGTTCTCTAATAACAATTCACTTACAATTACAGTTCCAGTAACAACTCCCTTAAAAAAAACTATTTATAAAAGTAGTTCCAACTAAACTATTTTGTCAACATTGTCATGTTTAGTCATGTGTCATTGTCATGTTCAACATTGTCAACATTGTCAATGTTTGTCAACATTGTCAACATGTCCAACTAAACTATTTTGTCAACATTGTCATGCTGTTTACTAATCTTGGACATAAGTGAAGATTTAAGCCAATAGAACAACGTGAAGTGATTAAAGATAGCAAACTATCATTCTTATAATTAGCAGAACCTTTTAAAATAATACTATCAGCTACCTTGTGCCTCTTAAATCAGAGAGCTACTGCTTATATCTCTTTTGCTGCAGAGGATTTTTAGCCTATTTTGTGTACCTCTCAAGTAAGAGGATGCTCTCATGAGGATGTTTTTGTTTTTACAAGAAACCTACATGACTTTGAGTCACTCCGAGTGACAAGAACTTGATTTTCTAAGCTTTAGGATTTTTTTACAACATCAGAAGCAGAGATTAGGGGGGGGGGGGAGGAGAAGGCATTCAGGAATAGTTAGACTTGGACCAGTGAAAGGGGGGGACTTTGAACGATGGAAGCAAGGTACAAGATCGTTGACAGTCTTAATTCTGGTTAATTCTGAAAAATTATTCTGAATAGGTTAATTCTGAAAAATTTGAAAAATGAGGTATTTTTTACTTACGAAGGAGTGATCGGATCCTAATGAAATTTGATGTTTGGAAGGATATTGTGTCTCAGAGCTCTTATTTTAAATCCCGACTGGATTCGATGACATTGTGGGGAGTTGGGGGGGGGGGGGTAAAATATTGAAAAACGCTTAGAGTGGAGGGATCGGGATGAAACATGGTGGGAAAAAGAACCTCAAGTCCTAGATATGTGATTCACATAACTGGAACGGATCCGCTCTCTTTGGGGGAGCTGGGGGGAGGGTTAATTCTGGAAAATTAGAACAAAATGAGGTATTTTTAACTTACGAAGGAGTGATCGGATCTTAATGAAATTTGATTTTTGGAAGGATATCGTAGCTCAGAGCTCTTATTTTAAATCCCGAACGGATCCGGCGACATTGGGGGGAGTTACGGGGGACCTAAAATCTTGGAAAACGCTTAAAGTGGAGGGATCGGGATGAAACTTGGTGGGAAGAATAAGCACAAGTCCAAGATATGTGATGGAAATAACTGGACTGGATCCGCTATCTTTGGTAGAGTTGGGGGGGGGGAGTAATTCGGAAAAATTAGAAAAAATGAGGTATTTGTAACTTACGAATGAGTGATCAGATTTTAATAAAATTTGATCTTTAGAAGGATCTTGTGCTTTAGAACTCTCATTTTAAATCCCGGCCATACCCGATGACATTGTGGGCAGATGGAGGAAGAAACCGGAAATCTTGCCTAGAGGAAAACACCTAGAGTGGAGAGATCGGGATGAAACTTGATGGGAAGAATAAGCACAAGTTATAGATACGTGATTGACATAATTGAAACTGATCCGTTTTCTTTAGGGGAGCTGGGGGTTTCTAATTTGGAATAATTAGAAAAATTGAGGTATTTTAGCTTGAGAACGGGTTATCGGATCTTACTGAAATTTGATATTTAGGAGGAACTCATGTCTCAGAGATCTTATTTCAAATCCCGACCAGATCTGTTAACATGGGAGGGAGTTGGAGGGGGGAACTGGAAATCTTGAAAAACGCTTATAAATGTCATAGATACGTGATTGACGTAACCGGACTGGATCCGCTCTCTTTGGGGGAGTTAGGGGGGTGAAGTTTAGTGCTTTGGTGAGTTTGGTGCTTCTGGACCTGATAGGACGATGAAAATTGGTGGGTGTGTCAGGGAGCTGCACAAATTGACTTGATAAAGTCGTTTTCTCCGATTTGACCATCTGGGGGCCAAAATTAGAAAAATTAGAAGACAAATTATTATTAATTTTTCTATTAGAGAAAACTATTAGAGAAAAATAGAGGAAAAATTGGAAAAGTTGAGGTATTTTTAACTTACAAGTGGGTGTTCGGATCTTAATGAATTTTGATATTTAGAAGGAGCTCGTGACTCAGAGCTCTTATTTTAAATCTCGACCGGCATTAAGCCTCTGATTTTCCTTTTAAAGCAAGCTATCGATTCTTAGAATTTTGCCAGAGCTCATACCATATGAGCTCTTGGCTCTTCTGATCTCGTCACAAGTGCAATATGAGCTCTTAGCTCTTGTTTTTATGGCACTTGGTATTTACCAAGGGACATAGAGTGATCGCAAGTTCTGTTGGTCTGTCTATCCTGATTTTGCTAGTTTAGTCACTTTCAGATAAGCTAGGATGCTGAAATTTGGCAGGCGTATCAGGAACCAGACATGATTAAATGAGAAATGGTCGTTTCCTCAATTCGACCATCTGAGGGGGAGTGGGGGAGTAATTCGAAAAAATTAGAAAAATGAGTACTTTTAACTTATGAATAAGTGATTGGATCTTAATGACATTTAATATTTAGAAGGATATAATGTCTCTGAGCTCTTATTTTAAATCCCGACCGGATCTGGTGACATTTGGGGGATTTGGGGGGGGGGGAGAAACCTAAAATCCTGGAAAACACTTAGAGTGGAGAGGTCGGGATGAAACTTGGTGGGAAAAATAAGCACAAGTCCTAGATACATGACAGACATAACTGGAACTGATCCGTCTCTTTGGGAGAGTTGCGGGGGGGGGGGAGGAGGCTTAATTCTGAAAATTAGAAAAAATGAGGTATTTTTAAATTATGAAGGAGTGATCCGATCTTAATGAAATCTCATATTTAGAAGGACCTTGTGACTCCGATCTCTTATTTTAAATCCCGAACAGATCCAGTGTATTTGGGGGGGGAGTGGGGGGACCAGGAATTCCAAGATACATGACTGACATAACCAGACCGGATCCGCTCTCTTTGGTGGAGCTGGGGGGTGGGTAATTTGGTAAAATTAGAAGAAATGAGGTATTTGTAACTAACAAACAGGCGATCAGATCTTAATGAACTTTGAAATTTAGAAGGATCTTGTGCTTTAAAGCTCTCATTTTAAATCCCAACCAGATCCGGTGACGTTGGGGGGAGTTGGAGGGGTAAATCAGAATTATTAGAAAACGTGAAAATTGAGGTATCTTTATCTTATGAATGGGTGATTAGGTCTTAATGAAACTTAATAAAAGGATCTAATGTATCAGATGCTTCATTTTCAATTCTAATCGGATCCGGGAACATAAGGGGTTGGAGGGGGGAAACCGAATTCTTGGAAAATGCTTAGAGTGGATAGATTGGGATGAAACTTGACGGAAAGAATAAGCATAAGCTCTAGATACGTGATTGACATAATTGGAACGGATCCGCTCTCTTTGGAGGAGTTGGGGGGATTTCCAGTGCTTTGGCGAGTTTGGTGTTTCTAGACGTGCTAGTACAATGAAAATTTGTAGGCGCGTCTGGGACCTGCACAAACTGACTTGATACCCGATTCAACCATTTGGAGGGCTGGAGAGAGAGGAAAATTGAAAAAATTAGAGGTATTTTTTACTTATGAATGGGTGATCAGATCATGATGAAATTTGATATTTAGAAGGACCTATGTCTTAGAGCTCTTATTTTGAATCCCGACTGTATCCGGTGATATTGGGGGAGTTGGAGGATCTGAATGACATTCAATATTTAGAAGGATATCATGTCTCAAAGCTCTTATTTTAAATACCCCGGTCTGGTGACATTGGGGGGAGTTGGTGGGGGAGGGGAGAAACAGGAAATCTTGGAAAAAGAGATTGGGATGAAACTTGGCGGGAAGAATAAGCACAAGTCCTAGATACATGATTGACATAATCAGCTTTAATCCGCTCTCTTTTGGGGAGTTGGGGGGGGGTCTTAATTTGGAAAAATTAGAAAAATTGAGGTATTTTTAAGTTAAGAATGGGCGACCAGATCTTAATGAAATTTGATATTTAGAAGTAAATCATGTCTTGGAGCTCTTATTTTAAATCCCGACCAGATCCGGCGACATTGGAGGGAGTTGGAGGGGGAAACTGGAAATGATGGAAAACGCTTAGAGTGGAGAAATGGGATGAAACCTTGTGGGTTGAATAAGCAAATGTCGCAGATACATGGTTGACGTAACCGGACTGGATCCGCTCTCTTTGGGGGAGTTAGGGGGAGGCAGTGATTTGGTGAGTTTGGTGCTTCTGGACGTGCTAGGACAATGAAAATTTGTAGGTGTGTCAGGGACCTGCACAAATTAAGTTGATAAAGTTGCATTTCCCGGTTTGACCCTCTGGGGGGCTGAAGGGACAGGATAAATTGGATAAAATTAGGTATTTTTAACTTATGAGTGGGAGATCAGATCTTAATGAATTTTGATATTTAGAAGGACCTCGTGTCTCAGAGCTCTTATTTTAAATCCTGATTCCTGACCGGCATTTAGCTCTGATTTTCTTTTTATATCAATCTATTAGTTCTTAGAATTTTGCTAGAGCTCATACCATATGGGCTCTTGGCTCTTCTGACCTTGTCACAAGTGCTATATGAGCTCTTAGCTCATGTTTAAATTACTCATTCCTATTCTAAGTTTGGCACACCAAAACCAAAACACTTTAAAGTGAGTTTCATTGCTTTATTTTATTTGATAATAGACCAAATATCTGATAATTTTATCTCTATTCAGTATTTTAGGTTCTATGTAAATATGGTAGTCATCAGATAGTTTATGATAACAAACTGTAAGTAAGTAGCAACACAGCTGAATAGTAATTGAAACTCTAAAAAACAACAGATATATCAAATGGATTGGCTTATTATGCTGGTACCAAATATATAAGATACTTTAAGTCCAGTGTTATTCTTCAAAGACTACAAGCCTGAGAAAATTTGTTAAATTTTGGAAAAAGGGGGAAATCACTCCATAAAAATATCAAAGAAACTTAACGAATATAACACCTTCTGATTCAGCATATCAGAGAACGCAATTATATAGGGTTAAAGCTTCTATCTGCCAAAATGTGGTCTTTCCCAGAAGATTCTGTGGTCTTTCCCAGAAGATTCCGCGCCCTTTCCCCCCAAAATTGTTTGATCAAAATTTAGGGATACCTCAGCTATTTTGATTGGCATAGTTGAGAGACCCAATAACTTTGCCTTTGGAGTTAGTTTGATCACCCACAGCCTCTGGGTAAAGGTCTCAAAAATATATTATTTGCCCAATGTTTACATATAATATCTGTTATCTGGAAGTATGCATTCTGTTTTTGGGTAAAGGAATGAATTATCTGCTGGAGGATTTTCTGCAGGGAGAACTTCCCTTTGGAAAATATATTTCTGCAGGATAAAATTTTAAGGGGAAATTTTGCACCGGGGGGATTGGTCAGAATTCCTAAACAAAATTCTCTTTTTAAACTCAATCTTACGCGTGGAAATGTTAAGGGTAATTGTCCGGGATAGATTTTTAATGGTATTGAATTGTCTAGATGATTTTCCCGGGGAAAGGAATAATTTTTCCATGGAATTGGAGATGGATTTCCTGGCATTTTAAAAAACCATTTGAAATAAAATAATTTTTTTTTCAGTCTGAAAGTGTGCCTAAGAAGCAACATTAAAATGAACAAAAACTATTACATATACGAAGGGGATTGTTTACTACGCGGGTCCAATCCTTACTTGAGCCTGAAAACGAAGTTATAACCAATTTTGGCTCCCAAATTCTTTCAACATAATTCCATTTTGAACTTGCCCTCGAAAATTCCCTGAATCTTGAAGACTTGTCCCTGAAAACTCCCTGAATTTTTAAAACTTGTCCCTGAATGTTGAGATTCGAGAGTGGAAGCCCTGCCAAAGAATGTGAGACTCCTATCAGCTCACATTCTAGTGTTTTATTTATTAGGCTACTTGTTTTTTCATAAACTAGTTTTGATATTAGACTTGCATTTTTAAGTTCAGTACTAATGTTACTTTATGAAAGAAGGCCAATAGAATTCAAAAATTAGGGAAAATAAAGTTATGACTAGAGGATTCTCAGCAAAAAAAACTTAGGTTCGTAAAATAATGATAAAATTATATCAAGTAGACAGATGGCCGCATTAGAGGAACCAGTTGTTATACAAGTGTAGCAGAAGTGGCTATTAAATTTGGAGAAGAGTATTTAATAGGGATAAAATAGTATATTTGTTTTTTTCCCTACCTGATTTCTGTTCTATAAGTAGCCTTAATTAAGTTTTTTTTTATTTGTTATCTTTAATACTTAATCCAACTCATTAAATCACATTGTCCAGCAACTAAGGTAAATCCTATGATGATTCTAGTGTGGAATGACACACATTGGCTGCATTCCACTGGGTCTTCCATGGTTGCATTTGCCAGTTGTAATCAACTCCAGATTTAAAGGCATTGGCAATAGAAACTGTTAACATTTCATTAGTCAATAAATTCTAGTTGTACACAATTCTGTCGGAGACAAAGGGGTTTGCTGTATATATCTAGTGTCTCTTCTAAAACAAATGAGTGACTTCTAGTCCTCTGCTGGGTGTCTAGTTAGAGATAAGATGGAGTACTATCACTGGTTAATAACTTCTTAGACATAACCTTGTCCCCCCTTTGTCTGCTATAAACTAGCAAAGCTTGCTTAAGTTTTCTTAATCCTATAGGATAGTCAAGACTTTTGTACCCTTCTATACATTTCGTGGCCTTTATTTTAAGTGACACAAGGACAATTACATCATCCTTATTAATAGGGAATGCGACAGTCATACCATTTTCTATGACAGGCCATTTTTTTTTATTTTAATTTTATTTTATTTTGGTTATGGTCTACCAACAATCATTTTGGTATGGTATTTGACTTTTTATTTGTTATCTATAATAAGCCCTAGATCTTTTTCTTCAGTAGCTACAGAAATAGGTTGAGAATGTGCATTATTAGTATTTATATTGTATACATGATCAGCAATAGTTTCCCAAAAAGGATAGCTCTGCACTTCGCTGCCTGTTTAGAAAAATAGCTAATATTGCCTTGTAAGGTAGTGTCTCCATTTAGTGGGCCAATTAGGAGGCTTCTCAGGGAAGTTTTTTGGGTCCTACACTGTTTAATACGCTTCTCCCTTTACCAGCAGTTAATTAACTCTTTATACAGACAACCTAAAGCTTCTTGGACTAGCTTTGTCCTGTGAAGATCATGCCCTGCTATAAAGTAATCTTCAACTGGTGGGTCAATGGGCTGAGGCCTAGCTTCTTGAAATCAATGTTGCCAAGTGTATCATTCAGTTTGACAAACTGAATTCTTGCTACTCTTTTTTTTCCTAGGTCACCCTCTCTCCTCTGTAAATAATGAGCAGGATCTTAATGTCACTATTGACAATGAACTAAAATTCTACACTCATGCTAAGAGTTTTGCTGCTTGGGCTATTTTGACCCTGGGACTGATTAAGCGTACTATTTCTACTTGTTTCACTAAAGTTATCAGTCTTCTATATAAGGGACTTGTGCATCCTAAGCTTGAAGTTAGAATGTCTTTTGCCTCCCCATATTTAAAAAAAAAGACAAAAAAGCTCTTGAAGATATGCAGAGACATGCCAAAAATGTGATATCTGGCATGTGGGAGCTTTTCTACCCTGTAAGACTAGAAAAGCTGAATCTCTCTTTACTTGTTTACAAGAGAAAGAGAGGGGATGCTATTTTAGCCTACAAGTTATTGAGGGCTAATCCTCTCCCAGCATTATTCCCTACTGTTGGTACCAACTCAAGAACTAGAGGTCATCATCTGAAACTTGTCAATTAGTCCACAATATCTAGAATCTACACTCAATTCTTTCCATCATGCATTGTCAACAGCTGGAACAAACTATCCAATTAAACAGTTACTGCTGAATCTGTTGATGTTTCCCAACAAAACCTAAATGCTGAGTGGTCCTCTAGATAGTGTAAACTCAATTAGAATACTACTGAACATGGAACAGCACCTGGAGACTAATGCACTTTGTATACAACTCAAGTCATCATTCTGGAGCTCTACAAGAAGAAATCTTTAGATCGCTCCTAGCTGCAGTTTAAGGTAATTTAAGGTAGTAATTTTAGAATTGTCAACATAAAGACTTTGTTATTTTATAACTCCATATGGGGCATCATTAGTATAGATATCAAACAATGTTGACCCAAGCAAATTACCTTGTGAACTCCACTGATGACTGTCGTTATTTCAGAAAAGAAAGATTGGCCTCCATCAGTATATCAAGAAGGCCGTGTTTCTATTTGTCAAGAAGGCCATTATTCAGCTGGTTGTGACTGAATTAATATCAATAGTATGTAGCTTTATTTTTAGTCTTCGGCAAAGTCAAGAAGCAAAACATCTACATCTACTTCTTTATCAATAAGTTAAATTATGTATCAGAAGCATCTAGGAGGTATGTTTGATTTTCTTTGTCAAACTCTATGCTGGTTTTGGTAAGGAGCTTACTAGAATCAAGCTGCTTAATTAGCCTACAGCTGAATTCACAAGACTTTCCAATACTTTACCCATGGCTAATGTCATACTGATGGGTCTGTAGTTCTCAGCAACATCCTTTTTACCCCCCTTTGGGAATCGGGGTAGGCCTAATGTGTGCTGGTCTTCAATTATCTGGTACTACTGAGGTGTCCAGTGAACTTTAAAATAGTTATTGGCTCAGCTAAAACTGAACATGCTTTCTTCAAAAGTCTATGGGCAATACCTCTAGGACCTGCTGACTTATTATGATCCAACCTTTCCAACTGTCTACACACTAACTTAGAATCAAGTCTGAGGGTTTGTAAAGCATTATCAATTGGGTACAATGGCTCTTCTGGTAGAGTTGCACTATCTGAAGTGCGAATTAGTAATCAACTGACCTTGAGATGCTAATTGAGTCACCGAGTGTCTACCTAGTTTTTTCTGCAATGCTGATTTCCAAAATTACTTGGGATTATCTTTTGTCTCTATTGCCAGAAATTATTTATATTCTGCAGTTACTTTTCTTGTCAAATTTCTGAGGTTATTTCTATCTTGTTTGAACTAAGCAAATGCGAAGAAGATTTACATAGAAAGAAGATTTGTTAGTGTTTTAAAAAGTAGAGTTGAGAGCAAGTGTCAAACTTCAGCGTAAAGAGCGGGGTGTTGAGGAGGGAGCTGCCTCTTTCATGTACGAAGTAATTTCTGTTCGTTTTAAGTTTTAATGTCGCTCCTTACTTTCAGTTAAAAAAAACTTATTTTTTTATTTAATTTCTGAACTTTTTTTAATTAATGCATGTTTTGGTTTTGGCTCTCTGCAGATAAATAATTAAAACGAAATTTACATATTTTTTTTTTGGCTAAATGGCTTTCTCATCGTTTTGATCGAATGATTTTGAGAAAAAAGGAGGGGGGAGGAGGCCTAGTTGCCTCCTCAATTTTATGGTTACTTAAAAGGGCGACTAGAACTTTTGATTTTTTTACAAACGTTTTTATTAGTAAAAGATATACGTAACTTACGAATTAGCTTACTCAACGAACTTCTGTATTCTTTTGTTTTTGTGACGTATATGAGGGGGTTTATCCCCTCGTCAGTACCTTGCTCTTTACAATAAAGCTTAAATTTTGTCCCAATTCCTTAAGAATGTCCGCTGAATCACAAACGAAGTAGAATAAAATAGTTGAAATTACTAAAAAATACTTTAGCATAAAGAGCAAGGTATTAGGAGGAGGTGAACCCCTCATATTCGTAATGATTTCTGTTCATTTTAAGTTTTAATGCTGCTCCTTACTTTCCCCAATCCAAAACTTCTTCATATTTATTTTTTCATTGTTTTTTTTTAATAATGCTAGAAACTCCTGCGCTCCCTTCATGGAAATTTTTTCCCCCATGACAAATTCCTCCATGGACTTCCCCCAACATACCTCCCTCTTCTCAACTTCCCAATAACCATTACTATTTATAAGCACTGGTCAAAGTTTGTAACTTGTAGCCCCTCCCACGGGGGAGTAAGTCGTCCCCAAAGACATAGTTATAAGGTTTTTAGACTATGCTGAATCTTATAAAGGGTAATATAACTTTTCATTTCCGTTAGAATGAGCCGTGTCGCAATATTGTAGGACTACTGGGTCGATACGATCAGCCCTGGGAAAAAAAAGAAAGAAAACAAATAAACACGCATCCGTGATCTACTTTCTGGCAAAAAATTCAAATTTCCACATTTTTGTAGATAGGAGCTTTCTACAGTCCTGTGGTGGCGCAGTGGATTTGACCTTAGCTTGGTAATACGGGACCCAGAGATCGAATCACGCTGCAGGAATGCACTGCAGGGCCGACGCAGGGACCATAGTAGTCAAGAAGCGTCGTTAATTCTTAAATAAAAAAAGGAGCTTTCTACAGTAAGGTTCTCTGATACGCTGAATGTGATGGTGTGATTTTCGTTAAGATTTTATAACTTTTAGGGGGTGTTTTCCCCTATTTTCTAAAATAAGGCAAATTTTCTCAGGCTCATAACTTTTGATGGATAAGACTAAACTTGATGAAACTTATATATTTAAAACCAGCATTAAAATGCGATTCTTTTGATGTAGCTATTGGCATCAAACTTCCGTTTTTTGGAGTCTTGGTTACTATTGAGCCGGGTCACTCCTTACTACAGTTCGTTACCGCGAACTGTTTGATAAGTTCAATGACATATTCAGTGTATCTTCGGTTGATTATCCTGGTATGAAACCTAATTGTTGTTTATTGAGGTTCACATGCATGCATGTGACTCGTAATGTAATCGGGCAGAAATACGTTCTGCTCTAACAGATACTGATGCACTCAAATCTTCAAAGTCCAAGTCATGAATTTTTCTATGTTTCAAGCCTCGCTAGGACCCCGGTCACTTGTTTCTTCAAAGTACCTGTTTCTTGGAAATGCCTGTGCCCAACTTGTCATGTAATCGCGCACATGTAGGTTTGATGCGCTCAAATTGCTTTCTTCCTCGTATTTTTTAAATGTAGATTCCTATGCTTCACCTGATTTAGAATGAAGAACACTCCATAACGGCACAGTTAGTGGGGTTAAAATCCCCAAAAGAGTTTACAACGTCTGAATGAAGACTTTAGAAATTAGCGCTTTTTGAAATAGCGAATTCCCGCTATTTCAATTTCGTCACTTGATCTCATGGAATTACCATTAACAGTACTAGCTGAATCGCTTTAGGGCTGAATCGCGTTATCTTCAATATTAGTGCAAGACAATTGACCTTTACTCTCAAATTTTTTTCTCCTAGAGGCTGCAAGATCGGAGCAACATCTGAAAACCCATTCACAAAGTCTATTTAATACTGTCTGGCTTGTTTCGCTAATTGCACCTTTATTGCTGCTTTTCAGACACACAATTATGCTGTAAAATTTCCATTCAGTACATCTTTCAAAGACGTTTTTGTTTCCATGAGTAATCAAGTAATTAAGGAGAATTAATGCATTGTGGACATGGCGCCAATCATTTGTGTCCAACATTCTTTTTTTGATGACGTCCATTATTTGGTCCAATTGAACATCATCATGAGTACATCGAGCGAGTTCCATAAAATTTTCAATTTTAGGGTAACTTTTGTCGTTGCAGGTAGCACTCCGTGTTAATTGTTCTACATGGCTGTAGCCTAGGAGTTTATTTTTCATAATTCTTTTTGGACTCATGAATAATTTTTTGAAGGAAATTTTTTTTTGATAATCTTCTTGAAAATATTCAGTAATTGGTTTCTCTTCTTTAGATTTGCTAAAGCTGCCAAAAAAGCCTCTCTTAAGTGCTACATTCTTATCACCTTGAACAATAAAGTCTTTAGCAATAAATGCTTCATCTTCAATTTCCGAAAATTTGGTCATAATAGATTAAAACTTATCAATTAAAACAATTCACCTGGATTGAAACTTCAATTGCAACATGTACTGTTGAAGAAGGTAAAAATTGTGTTTGTGGAATAAATGTATCTGGCATAGCTGGAAAAAGTACTTATATTTTTTTCCCATGTGTAGAGGATAATATTGCAATTTCTATTTTGGGTGATTTTCTTTTTGAGAGAGAGAGAGAGAGGAATACATTTATTAACAAAAATAACGGTGACGTCATCTTTCAACAATGATTGGGGAAACCTATTGGGTTGTATATGATGGTCGTTTCATTCTATTATCTAGTAATACATATTCACACCTCACCTATAAATAAAAAAACTGAAATCATTAACAACTTCCCAAAAGTTAATGTTTCAACCCACTCTTGAACTGGCTATCATTTTCTGGTCCCTTTAAAGCCTCCGGGAGAGAATTCCATAACTGTGGTCCTGCGAAACGCAGAAATAAAGATCCTCTTTGAATACTCCGAACCTCAGACACTATATCTGAAGAATGCCTACTTTCATAAAAATGATAAAATGTTCACTCCGATCCATAACAATTTAGACATCGATAAATAAAAATAGCTACTTGATAATCTCTTAACTTATAAACATTGAGATTTTTCAGTTTAGTGGAGTAATACAAAGTACTATTTCTAGATCTCACGTAATCTCCTAAAACACGAACAACTTTATTTTGTAAAATTTTAACTCTTTTAAAATTTAACACAAAAGAACTAGTTCACAGCAAATAACCATAAGACAGATATGGATTGATAAAGAAAATGATAGAGGACCATTAGAATTCTTGGTGGAAGCTCATTTCTTAGCGTTCTTTTAAGACCCAAAATTATTGCCACTTTTGTTGCTACTGCATCACAGTGTGGTTCCAAAGTCAAATTGCAGTCAAGATAAAAACCTAAATATTTAACACTAAAAGCTTGATTTAAAAATACACCATTCAGACATTTTTTTTTTAATAATTGAAGTATTATCCAAAGCTTGTTCTTCCTATTCATACATCTAAATAAACCTTCAGTAGCCCAAGGACAAATTGGTGCTTTTTTCTCCCATATTTAACTATTTTTTTTTAATATTCTTTAAAGAAAAAAATTGATTGAAGAAAAAACGGTTTTAATTTCTATAAAGCAGTGAACAAAAATAAAATATATAAACTACACTTTAATCAAAAAAAAAAAAATAAAAATGCTCCGAATATTTCGGCCCCACGTCCGGGAGCCTTTCTCAGCGGAAAAAAAATACAAACCGACAATTTAAGACTTTTTTTTTAAGAAATCATAAATAAAATGCCACCACAAATAAAACACCCCAAAAAATATAAACAATAAAATAAATAAGAAACAAACTCACATTATAAAACAAAAATCGTGCACTGACGGTAATAACTTTAGAATAAAACTAAAGCAATTGTATATAATGAAACTTTCCTCTGCCACATTCGGTGTATAAATGGGAATATTATAAAACAAAACTCCTGCACTGACGGTAATAACTTTAAAATAAAGCTAAAGCAATTGTATATAATGAAACCTTCCTCTGCCACATTCGGTGTATAAATCACCGAATTTGGTATTCGGTAAAAGATTTAGAATAAAATCTTTAGTTTTATTCTAAAGTTATTACCGTCAGTGCAGGAGTTTTGGTTTATAATATTCCCATTTATACACCGAATGTGGCAGAGGAAAGTTTCATTGTACACTATTGCTTTACTTTTATTCTAAAGTTATTACCATCAGTGCAGGAGTTTTGTTTTATAATGTGAGTTTGTTTCTTATTTATTTTATTGTTTATATTTTTTGTGGTGTTTTATTTGTCGTGGCATTTTATTTATGATGTCTTAAAAAAAAGTCTTAAATTGTCGGTTTGTAATTTTTTTTTCCGCTGAGAAAGGCTCCCGGACGTGGGGCCGGAATATTCGGAGTATTTTTATTTTTTTTTTTTAGTTAAAGTGTAGTTTATATATTTTATTTTTGTTCACTGCTTTATAGAAACTAAAGCCGTTTTTTCTTCAATCAGTTTTTTCGTAAATGGAAAAGCAGTGTGGTCTAAGAAATCATTCTTTAAAGAAATTTGTAAAATTAGTATACAATATATTGAAACCTTTGTTCATATTTCCTTTTTTCCAAATTACATAGACGTGTTAATTGCTCTAATTCAGCTTGTAAAAACCTTAACCACATCTGGAAAATGATAAAAATCAGATCAAATAAGTGACGTCATACTCAAAAAGAAAGAAAGAGAAACAATAGGAAAAGAAAAAAGGGGAAAATCGAACAAAGAAGGGTCAAAAATCACTGTGCTAAAAGTACAAAAAGATCAGCTGAGAAACTACCTTTGGAGATTGAGATAGAGGGATATCAGAAAGGATGGAGTTTCATAGTTGAATGGATTGATCAACAGGAGACCTCTGAGCTACCTGACCTACCTGAGCCTACCTGAGTCTACCCATGGAAAAAACTGTTGTAGAGACGGTGTAAGTGTACCATGAAAAGAAGAATACTCTAAACAAAAATTACTTTTACTTACAAACGATCGAGCAGAACTATTCCACTATCGAGGTCAGAAGAAGGGTATAGCCAGGGGAGAAGAAAAGTAGCCTTCACTGCTCTATTTTGGACATCTTTGATGATGACTGAAGCTGAGAGTGGAAATAAATATGGTTACCTCTCTTCGTGAATGAGAAACATAGAAAAAGAAAAAAAAATGGAATTGACTTGTTCGGCGGAAAAAGGTCTATAAATAAATTTACATAATTAAGTCATGTCCCAAGTTTCGCAACCTTTTGTCTGAAAATTGTTTGCAATTTTACCCAAAATGGAGTTGCATCATTTGCCAGTTCCATTGCAAAATTGTTTTAGGCTAGAATTGAAAGTGGTTGCACTTGAGTTTGACTACAGTTTTACACAGAAAGAAATGGCTTCCTCTTTATAGTCTATCATACCGTTTTTCACTAATTCAGAGAAGAAGCATGAAACTTTAAAGAACTAATTTGCTGCTCAAATTCGGGTATAGCGAGGTATTTTAAGTTTCCATTTTCACCCCTTTCCTGCTTTTTAAAGCTAATATCTGAATGAAGATTGCAAATTTCATTAAGTACCAACCAATATTACTATTTGGATCCTAGTTTGTATGCTTAATTAAAAGTAAAATTCGTGAATTTTTCCTAGAATCCATGATGTTGAGTTTGTTCGAGACTAGCCCATGAGAGTTTAGTCATAATATGTGTAAATTTAAAGAGACTAATGATAGGATCCTATGTCAGTATACATTTATTAATGATTTGGTTTGCTCATTAACTAGAAATATAAAATGGCTGAGAGGTAATCAAAATGAAATATTTCAAGTAATACCCGCCGTCTTTCAGAACGCCCCTGTTTTCAGAACCGTGCTTGGCCATTGTCATCACTGTAACTTCCAGTATTCTAATCTTGGTTTACAGACTTATATTCCTATTATTTGATACTATTTCCAACTCACTGGGCCTTTACTACTCTACTTTTAACATCTTAACTGCATCCACTATCTTGACTAATAATACTACCTAGCTAAGTGCTGTTGTTTTTGTTACCCAACTTCTTCTTGCTACCCATCTTGTTACCCAACTTCATCTCTTCACTTCCTCCCAGTCTAAGTGACTTTCTCTCATCAGAGTTTCTTTCTTGTAGACAATGAGTGTTTCTCAAAGAATTAATCACATGGAATTAATTAGTACAGTTACAGATCTTATAAGGAAGCTGGACTATCCTCGGATACTACAGAATGAATGTAAGTTATTTGTATTAGGATATTATTATTATATGTATTATATGTATGTATGTATTATATGTATGTATTTAGGGTAATATATATGTATTAGGATGTAATTTAGGATAGTGCCATGAGTAGTACTGGTGCTTTGTAGTACCATAGAGGAAGAAAGGGAATGTTTTAGGTCTCCTTTCGTTGCAATAGGCATGTTTTGTGACCTAATATGCAATACTCTTCTTATTATTTGCAATGTTCTGACTAGGATCTGGTCATCTTTATAGAAATTCAAGCCAGTTTTAAAACCCTCTCCTGGCCTTTTCTAGGCAAATCTATGTTTAGCAATTTTAAAAACAGAATAACTTGTTCATATTACTTCTGTATAAGTTATAAAGTTGCATTCATTTTTAACTTGTGCTTTGGGAAACTATTATCCGAAGTCATTTTTTGGTTACTTCAAATGAGGGTTCAACAGAGTAAATAGATTCATCAAGTATTGTGATTAAAATGGTTGAAGGCCTGCAGTACATTAAGCTTTTATTTTATGTGTTTGTTGTAAAAGAAATCTTGAAAAGCAAGGATCTTTAATAAATGAAACTCAGTGATATACCGGGAATGTGTTTGTCATCGTAAGGGAGGTAGCTTTTGTGAAGCTAATATTTTGAGTTTAATCCTCTAAAGTCATTTACTGACCTTATCAGTTTCCCTTAATCAGTTTCCCTGCACCTAATCAAGATGTTAGCTCTTAAGTTTCAAGTTTCTTTTTTTCTAAAGTAATTCGTTTACTCTTTTTGTCGTTTGCAGTAATTGCTGGAGGTCCTAACTTTAGATATTGAGCCTGTTTGTTTTCCGACATTGACATCAGTTAGTTTGGTCTAAATAGTTTAAATGACCCATGTTCTTTGACGTTTATTCGAAAAAAGTAATAATAAATAAAAAAGGTCAATAATTAAACAATGAAATTTCAAGACACATTTAATAAAATATAAATGACAATAAGTAGTAAAATGTATGTGCATAAAATCATGATATAGTAAAACATGATTCTTCTTTTTCTTCCTAAAAAGTATAGTTCAAAGAGAGTCACTAGTTTTTGCTGAAATATAGTTGGTGAATTCAAATTGCATATTTAATTATTTTACAATTGTTTTGGTGACTTATTTCCTGAATAAATTTCCATGACGCTAAGAATCCCCCCAGGAATTTTGTTGTAGGTTTTTCAAGTCGTTAACTGGAAAGGGTTGCATTCAATTACAATTTATTTGGATATGTTTAGGTACACCTTCTATATTTAATTACCAAATATATATTTACTAGCCGAATAACCTGTCGTATATAGTAATGCCACTCACCAAGGGGTTCCAAATCATGGGAATATAGGGAGGAAGGGAGGGGTAAAAATATGACGAGACGAAAAACTTTTCTTACAAAGATAGCATAACATTTTTGCGTTACCTTCAAATATTCGTGCTCAAATATTTTGTAATCGAAAATAGAGTTACACGTTCGTGGCACGGAGCAACATGGCTCAATAGTAACTCAAACTAAAAAAAAAACGGATAAAAATAGACACGTTAAAAAAAATAGCTTTTTATGTATTTTGCAAATATATATGATTCTTTAAGTTTAATGTTACCCATCAAAAGCTATGAGTCCGAAAAATTTTTCCTGATTTGTGAAAAAAGGCGGTAACATCCCCAAAAAGTCACGAAACCTTATTGGAAACCGCATCATCAGATTCAGCATATCATTGAAACATACTGTGACGGTTTCAAGCTCCCATCTGCGAAAATCTGGGATTTTGTATCTTCTTGCTAGAAGAAAAATCGGATGCTTGTTATTTTTTTTTCTTTGTTCTTCCCAGGGGCGATCATATCGAGCCAGAGGTACTAGAAGATCGGGGCTCATTTGAATGAAAATTTGAAGTTCTTGGATTTTTTTAAGTGATCAAGAAGATTGGAAGGCAACTAGCCCCCCCCCTCGCCCTTTTACCCCTAAAGTCGTCCAATCATAGCATAGTTGGAAGATCCAATAACTATGTATATAACTATGACCCCCACCCCATAGCCCCCGGGAAAAGGGCTGAAAGGTTTGAAATTTACCCATTGTTTGCATACAGTATTTGTCATTGGCAAGAATGCATAAATTCTTCGCAAGGGGGATGTTCTACGGGATAATTTTTTGCTGGGACGGAAGTTTCCGGGGATGAACTTTTCAGGAGAAACTTTACACAGAGATAACTTTCTAGAATTAATATATGAAACTCGTTTTATGTGTCGCACTTTCTATTTGGTGACTCAATATTACATTTGGAGCTGTTCTGGTGAAATTGTCTGGGGTAAATGTCCAGTGGGGGTGTAATTCTCTGGATGATTTTTCCACGCAGAGATATCCTGCGGAAGGAATTTTCCACAGAGAAATTTTCCGCTGAAAAATCTTTCTATTGGGGGGGGGGGGGGGTTCTGGAAAAATTTCCACATAGAGGGGATTTCTGGAATGACTTGAAAAATAATCAGAAATTAAAGAAAAAACAAGTCTTTTTTTCACTGAAAGTAGGCCCTATGCCAAGGAGAATTTTTAAGGCGGAATGATTTGCCAGAATTTTTCTGGGTGAATGCTCACCGAGGATTGCATTGTCCGGGGGCAATATATATATATATATATATATATATATATATATATATATATATATATATATATATATATATATTATATATATATATATATATATATATATATATATATATATATATATATATAACGAAAAGAGAAATCACCGATGCAACAGCACAAACACATTAAAAAAAAGAAAAAAAAGGGGGAGACAGAAGGAGAAAAGGAAGACTGTTTTCCTAAATTAGTGATTAATATAGACCAGCACTTGAATGAGGCCTTAACCCTACTCATCCATACAATCACATAGGTCAAACAGCATAGCCATACACAATCAACCATAAAGAATAATCCATGGATAGGCAGTCATGTAGTCAATAAGTATAAGTCGTCATTTACCAAACAATAAAAACAGTAAAGACAAATAATTCAGAGGCAAC
Organism: Artemia franciscana; assembly: GCF_032884065.1. Taxonomy (NCBI): domain Eukaryota; kingdom Metazoa; phylum Arthropoda; class Branchiopoda; order Anostraca; family Artemiidae; genus Artemia; species Artemia franciscana. The sequence continues at coordinate 37,499,929 of NC_088871.1, forward strand.
AACCCAACACAAGGGCTCATCAGGAGAATACACTTGCCTATAGGGTTTCGGCACTTTAAATTTTCGTTACATATATTCAGTTACAAAAAATTCATTCAGTTACTAAAAAATTCAGTTACAGAGTTCAGGAAAGCTTGATTACCAGCGAAGAGGATTTGAATAGACGATATAATGCATACTTTGATTTGCCGGTTATTTAGCGGAAAAAATGTGTAAAATTTCTTGGTGTTTGTTGATGTGGTTGAGCGTAGAAAATATGCTAAAGCGTATTTGAGTATAGGCTTATCAAATTGGCTGGTCATTTTTGTGCTGTTTCGATAGTTGATGTTTTTTTTTCATTAAGCAATCTTTCAAATATAAAAGTTTGACTAATCTAAAATACAGACTAAAAAGTACAGACCGTTTCGTTCATTTATTTGCCTCATGAATGTCCCATTTATTCTATAGGAAGAACACACATTGTGTTTTTTTCCTTTGAGTAGATTACTCACCTTATTTTTTGAAGGACACTTTAATTTAAAAAATTTCATTGTAGTAACGCCATCGCAGCCAGAGCTTTTGCTGCTTCACGCTCTTCTTGGTGCTACCCTTCTTGATGCATTAGCCTTGTTCGACTCGAAAAAATTCAGCTTCTTACCTGGTTCGCGTAAAAGCTACTACAGTGTGTCTCATGGCTATCAAATTCACTGTAGAGGAGGGCCAGTATTTTTGACAGATGACATTAGTAGATGCACATGTCAAGAATTTAGAGTCTCTGTTTTAAAGAAGAAATTAAATATATTGTGTACTCATCAGTTGATGGCTTTGCTGGTTATAGAGAATCCTGATGGTGACAGAATGCTAAATAGTGCAAGGTTAAATGGTTTAAGATGAGTCTTGATTGAAAATATGTTATTAATTTTGTAAGCGGTTTGTATAAATAATTCTAGAAGTCTAATGTCAGTCATCCACTTTTTAACTAGATTTATAATAGCCTTCAGCTCAGTAAGAAACTGACTAAGCTACAATTATGGAAAAATTAAACATTATTTTCAGTAAACTCGTGATGCATGAATATATGGGATCAGATTCAGGTTGCTTTCCACGTCATTACTAGAATTAATTATTCATTTTTGATTATAATTAATGATTAGCTTATGATTTTATTATTATATTTATGATTATAGTATCATATTATTTTATTATATACTAATGATTAATTATTATAATTACTGATTAAAGATGATTAATTTTTTGATTAATTTAAGAAATTACACCCTACCAATTTGAACATCTATGTTTGATGTTTATAAAGCAATTGATGATTTTTGGTTCTAATCGGGACCTATTTAAGATAGGTGGACAAAACAAGTAGAATTGTATGTATAGAATAATGCAATTACTATGCTTGAGAATATTGAGTAATGCATTTTTTTCACGTATTCTTCCAGAGCGCTTTCAATTTCAACGGTCATTATTAAAAAGATTGATTAGCCTTTTGATTGCAAATGTCCTTGCATTGGCCTGCTGTCAGATTAGCATATTATTATTATTATTTAAGAATTAACGACGCTTCTTGACTACTAAGGTCCCTACGTCGGCCCTGCAGTGCATTCCTGCAGCGTGATTCGATCTCTGGGTCCCGTATTACCCAGATTAGCATATTGTTATCAGTGTTTTGAATTTTCAAACTACGCGCTTAAACTTATAATGATTAAACACAGATAAACGTCGCGAGGGCCCACTTCTTATCATAATTAATTATAATTACTCGACACAGAATGCAACCTTACTCTAATCAATTGTTAAAATTACTCAAGAGACATAGCTAAGTATAAAATACCCAATGTAATTTGCCTTTTTGGAAATGGGGTATTCAGTAGTTTCATAATGACAAATGAATAACCTAGACCATGAAACAAAGAAATACAAAGTTAGATTACTTGCGACACTGGAAATTACAACTATTCAAAATTGAAAGGGAAGAACAAAGAAATATTCGGTTAGAAGAAATATGGGGTTACATATTTAACCCAAATAAGCGACAGTGAAAATCAGAACTAGTCAAAAATATTTTGGAAAATTGGAATCAAGCGATATTCTGGCCTACAAAAAGATCTACTTTTATATCTATAACGTATGTAACGTTACAAAAAGAACTAGCTGACAATAAAATGCCAAGTGTATTTAGTCTGTTTACAAAAGACGTTTTAAGCAGTTTCGTAATGCCTAGAGGACAAACGAACAACCTAGATCCAATGTGACAAGACCAATCCGAGCAGCTAAGGTAAAGGGTTTTGAAAAAATGTTTAAAGCAATGAAAGACAAAAATGAAGAACAAAGAAATATGTAGTTAGAATACTTGGGACAATTACAACAAAACAAAAGCGAAAAACGAAGAAATATCCGGTTCCAAGATCAGCGGCAACAAGGAGTCGAGCGAGTTAAAAATGAAAGTGCAGATTAAAGACATATACGGTTAACAGATATGCTACAGCAGGAACAAAGAAATATGCGGTTAGAAGATAAACAGAAACAAGAATTACAAGTGGTAGCGAAAAAATGAGTACCGTATCAGAACTTGTCAAAAATGAAATGATGGACAAAGAATTTTGCTATTATAACACAAGCAACCGCGAAAGTCAGAACGGGTCACAAAATGAAAGTGAAGAAGAAGGAAATATTAATTTTGGAGAACAACGCCATTACAATCTTTGACGCTAACAATATGTGGCGCAAAACCCAGCACAAGCTTACAAAGATGTCATAAACGACGCAACCATTAATTACAAATCATTGGGACCCTTCATATGTGTTCCATGTGGAGCCCTCCATTTTCCGAAGAAAGAGTAGCAAATGAGGTGACTCATTTAGAGGTTGCTACTCACAACGAGAATCCATATTTACAAGCCTGCCGAGTGCCAAGATCTGAACTCAAAATAGGCTACATAGTTTTTTTTTTTCTTAAAACTGATATCTTGAAATTGTGTTGCGAGAGCAACACTTTGGTTTTGTCCCGTTTTTTTTTTCTATGCCACCGATCTCAGCTTATTCCTGGAAACTGGTAAGGGTCTAACCTGTGCGGTTTTTACGGAAAGTGTGGACCTCAGGCAAAATTGATGAATATGACATTAAATTTTGGAAAGCTCCGCAGAACTCTTGCCTGGGGCCAAAAAGGATGGTTTTTGCTTGTCCACGAGCCAGAGCCTATGGTGTGCGAAGTGAAGTGGAGTTATATAGCCTATGTCAGAGAGGAGTATCTGAAGTTGTGCAGCCAAGCTTTCGTTTCATCAAACCATGTTTCTGCTTTCGAGTGGAAAGCTCCGTTCTAGCAGGCAAGCAGGCAGGCACCACTTGAAGATGGAAGTCCATTGAAGATGGACTAAAATCCATAAGTGTTAAATATATGCGGCAGTTACCTGGCCCCACAGCCACCATATCTTCTTTGAGTGATAAATAGAAAAATTTACAGAAGCAAAAATGTGGCTTTTTCCCACGGGTCCGAAAGTGCTGCCATCTATTGTTTCTACCCATTTCTGTTCGTGATTTCAGCTGAGTTTATCATTCGGTTTTTCAGACTTGGGATTGCGGTAGGGAAATGGTATCAGATGTGCCTAATAAATTTTAAAAGTTCTCTCACAGCTCGTTACCATGAACTGTTTAATGAATTTTTGTTTTTATCTGAACAATACGTAGCTTGTGATTTTCAATAGGTTTGAAACTCATTCCTAATAGGACAAATTTCTGTCAACCGGCGCTACGACCCTGGAGAAAAATAGGGGGCACGCTGAAAATTTCAATTTTCCCCTTTGGTCCAGGTATTAACCGCTGAGAATAAAATCGGTGCGGCGTTGAGGACTAGAAGAGTAGATAAATATATCTACTCTCTTTAAACGAGCAATTGTGTGTGTATTTTTGTTTTATTTTTCGAAAAAGGCTCAATATTTCTTTTTTCAAAAATTGGTAGCCTGAGATTACTTGGTCTAAAAAACGATCAAGATAGATCACAAGTTTAATGAAATTCGTTTAGAGCCGAAATTCGGGAAAAAAAATTTCATGTAAACAAAGTTATGAGAACAACTCTAAAAATACAAGTTTACAACTGCTGAAAATAAACAACCTAAACCATCAAACGTGAAAAGACAAATCCGAACAGCTGAAGCAAATGGAATGGAAAAGAAGTGGAAGACCATGACGAACGAAATGAAACGCAAAGAAATATCAGATTGGAAGACTTGTGACGACGAGTATCACGACGAATCACAAGTGAAAATAATTCACGAAAAAAATCTTTGGTTAGAAGACAAACGAAATCGAAAATTCAACCAATCATGGCAATAAACAACAGTAGCAAAAAAAAATCGCAATATCCTTGTTATACATAAACTGCAGTTACTGCTTTGCCACCCCCTTTAAGTTAAAACTAGAATGAATATTCCACAAAGGGATTTGACGTTTTCAATTGATGGTGCTTTTGCAACTTTTTGTTCTCCAAACCTATTAAAAGTATGACCAACATCCCGAAAAACGAAAATTTACAATTGTTGAAAATGATAAGTCGTTGGAAGATGAAGAAATTCTATCCATCCATCTGGACTACCAAGCGTAACAAGACCAAGAGGAGGACTCAAATAACGCAAATTCACAAAAAAACCTGGACCATCAAACGAAACAAGACCAATCCGAACAACTGAAGCAAAGAGTATGGAAAATATGTCTTAACTAATGATGAACGATAATAAATGGCAAAAAAATATGTGGCTAGAAGGCATGCTACTACCTGGGCCATCAAACGTGATGGGACTAATCTGAACAGCTAAAGAAAAGGGCATTGAAAAAATGTCTGTGGTAATGATGGACGAAAATGAAGAAAAAAGAAATATGCGGTAAGAAGACTAATACTAGCAAGAATCACAACAGATCAAAAACAAAAATTGAACCACAAAAAAAAATAATCTTCAGTTAGACGACAAGCAAAAGCGAGCATCAGAACCAATGAAAAACGAAAATAAAGCACAAAGAAATTGGTTTTCGACCATTTTTGTACCGATGGTGAAGTTTTTGTTTCAATCAGACACCAGTTTCAATAAATCTTAGGTTTTTCAAAAATCACCATAGTTTTCTTTTCGTTATTAACTTCTATTTTTAAGGTGAACGAAAAAAAAGTTATCATTCCCGAATCACTGTTAGATGGAAATTTTTCTCATTAGGTAGCTTTTTTTAACCTGCATTTTTAAACTTTTGGTTACCATGGGCTCCAGTTCGCCTTTTAATAGGCTGCAGCTAGAGCTGCAACCATGATGACTAAATAAAATTGCTATTGGAAAAAGATGGAGTTGAACCCACGAGCTTTCCAGTAATTTCAGTGATAAAGTATTAAAATAAATTAGTTCTTAAAATAAGTGCAAAAGCTTGCACATTCTAAATAAATAGAATAACCGCGGCTCCACTAAAAAAAAAACAAACAAAAAAAACTGAGCGGAAAAACCCTTTGTAGGGTGTTTAATTTAACACTGATACTTCTTGACAAGTTGTTTTTCTGTGGGTGTGTATTTCACTGTGTAGCCCACTGTTAATTAGCTAACTAATTATACTAACTATGTTAATTATTCTATCGGTGATTAGGTCAAACTATAGATCAATTTTTTATTTAGGGACAGTAATTCTTAGCAAGACTTCGTGTTTGCTTCAATTGGTCCCCAGACCATAATTGTTAATTTTCCTTTTATATAGTTCTAAAGTTTGAAAAAGATAATTTCGCGAAAGACAGCATGTTGAGGTGACAATTTGACCTCTGATATGGTAACTTTTGGATAAGGACAAAAATATGGTAAAGTAGTCTATAATTTCTACAAATTTTGAGCATAAAAAAGAAATATCCGATTAAAACTTTTTACAATGCTATTAAGAATACAAATTGTATCAAATGCAGCGTCTTATTTTAGTGCTATCACTTTTACCCAAAATCTCTAGAAAGTATTGGCCTAAAAAGTAAAAACCACATCGTGATGTTTGTTATAATTCCTTCAGTATCGTCAGTACTTAATGAGGTCATACCATAACAGATAATGTAACAAGTATCTTTTGAAAAGTTTTTTCTCTGTGATATGGTGCCATTTTTGACTGTCCTAACTTATTCCATGTGGTTTGTCTTTTATTGTTCCAACTAAGAAAGGGCCATAGGTTTTTTTTTTTTTCTGTGTGTAAAAGAAATTCTGAGTTGAACTAATCCTAAGAATGAAACTCGCAGTCTCTTGGTCTGAACAAAAGGAAGTTTTTGGTATATATAACGCCTTGAAAAATTATACAAGATTATGAATGAATCAAAAACTGTTTATAAAAGAAAAGGCATGGGAAAACTGTCTAAGCCGCAATGATGAATTGAAAGATATATTCTGTTGGAAGAGACATCGGCTATCCAACATAAATTATGTTTCCAGGAGCAGCTGTAACCTAGTAAAGAGTGTAAAGACTAGTGTGGAGATGTTTAATGATTAGTACTGCTTGAGCAAGACAGTGCCAGGACAAGGACGAAATGAATCTGTCCTCCTTGCAAGTGAAACGAAATACAACGAAAAAAAAGCTGCCATAAAGATTGTAAAACTAGAAGACATTAGGATGATCCGAGATGAAATATCGAGAATTATTATCACAATGGAACTTAACAGGTTGAAAAAAGTAAAAAATTTAAAAGGCTGCCTAAAATATATTGACATTTATGTTGACGAAAAAATACTGTTATTGTTAGAAAATTACAAGAAAATGTCGTTATTTGGACCAGTTTACCAGCTCTATATTGATCAAGGCTGAAGAATGAGAAAACAACATGGAATAAGCGAACACTGGTTGAATGAATATGAACAGGGCACATTATCAGGGGGGTGTAATAATTTATCACTGAGTGATCTATTTTGTAATAAAAATTGGACTGATACGATTTATCATCTGATATATATGCCAGGTTCACTCTGCATATGCGCAGCCTATTCACAAGAAAGTGACTTTAAAAACAACACAGGAATTCCGTGGCCACTTAAAAACTGTTAAGTATCTCCCAAGAATGGTAGCTGTGAGTGTGGTATCGCCTCTCTCTTTCATTACTTTTGACTCATCGTTTGTGATCTGTTCAGTCACACCACTATGCCCAAATTTTCGGGAATTTCCCTAAAAATTTTGCAAAAACAGGAGCTTCAAAAGTAGTTAGGCTCAATTGTTACTTATCGAACAGTTTGGCTCGTCGAAAAGTTTAGATGCGTATGTTGTGCCACATTTATGTTATTTCCTTTTTACATTTAGGGTTATGTAAAATCAATAAGCCAAAATTACCTGTTTGAAAAGGACGTGCTGCCCTATCGATGTGGATGCATTAATTGATCTATGACTGAAATTACTTTATTGGACTAAAATAGTCTATTACATCACACACTTAAAATTATATTAAAATTACAAGAGGCAGTAATGATAAAATATATTTTTTAATCAACAAACATCATGGTATTTGAAACCCTGTAGATAAAGCGGCAAGGTTTTATCAATTTTACATTTAATTCTTCCGATTCCCTCTAAGCTAATCTAAATTTTATGCTACAATTTTCATAACCATACGTCCAACTCAAGGCCGGATCAAGGGGGGGGGGTGACCTCCCCTCTCGAAATATTTTTCTAACTCGTAAAAACGTAACACAAATACATATAAGCAAATTTTGATGCGTTTTTAAAAGTCTTCTTATATCCTCTATCCCCCCCCCCGAAAAATCCTGGATACGGCTTTGTTCAACTTCATACAACACTATCGTTTTCGGGATTTCTTTGCACAGTAATCAGGGAGCTCAAGGCATGTTACACAACTGCATGAGGCGTATAGTTCTCTCCTGAATATCCATTTGCTACAGGTACGCCTCTCTTTGGTATGTATGGGTCTTCTCTTGGCACCATCCTGAAATACATTTATTGCGTTAGTAGGTGAAAAATTATTTTTTAGAGGAAATACACATCTAAGGTTATTTGAGGGGCAAGACGTTTCGTAGTTTTTATTAGTTTATTACTTAGTAATTAACTATTTAATTACTTATAGTAATTAACTATTTAATTACTTATAGTAATTAACTAAGTTTATTACTAGTAATTATTTTATTAGGTATAAATTTTGTTTATTTTTATTCATGTCTTTTAGTTTTACTGCTGATGATGAACACTGTATATGTGTTCGAAATATCCAGTTAAATAATTTTATATCTGTTCACTGTCAATTAAAAGGTTTCATCCCTATTTTGAACTGTTTTACTTTTGCGTATTTTTGTACCAGCCGTCACGTGGTAGAGGCAAATTGATCTTTTCTTGCTGGTCAGTCGATTTAAAATGACTCAAGCATGTAGCTTTATTTGAGCCTCAGAAGAGGCAAAGGAAGATTTTTATCATTCTGCCGAGGTTTGAATTCTTCTCACCTGAGATATTTGACCTCATTCATCCCTAAAATGAGGTTTGTATACACCACTTGGGAGTGCAGAAGCTTTTATAGAACAAATACCTACAAATACTCAGTGTAACCTGGATTTGTTTCGTTGTGTCGCAGAGCACCATTACTGCCTTTGGAGCTCTAAAGCGGTAAGAGATACAAACTCAAAATCTTGTTTTAGCGAAAAGACATGCGATGTAAAAATAACTATCCTACCTGGCAAGAGTAAGCTGAACAGAACAATTTAATGTCGTACTCCAGTATAACATTAAACTGTTTCTCTGAGAATCAGAGAACACAATTCTGTAACTATTCTTGATTTCTTGGAAATAATTCTAAAAAGTATTTCTCATCTTAGAGACAACTTTTTTTTCTAGGCAAGATAGAATTTTTTCGACCGCGAAAGGAAGAGATCTTGGAGCTGGCATTGGTTTTCCACTATGAATTTTTTCTGCGACTTTTTCTATTTTGGAGTTTTAATCTTGTGAAATCCCTTCATTTTGTCAAACTGAAATGTCCTTGCTCCGAAACTTAGCTTTTTAGAATTCAAATAACCCTCAGTACTAATAGAACTTCATATTAACTTTTTGGAAACCTGAGCAAAATTTCAGCATCTCTTATAAATATTTGGGAAACACTACCGTAAATTCTGATTTCGAAGCATAAGAAGTTCTGATTTTTTTTCTAAAAATTCTTGAATTTGATGCTTACTATATTTTAGATTTATAATGCCATTAAAAGTAAGCAAGACGGCATGTACTCTTTTACACTCGAAAATGAACTAAGAAACAATTTATAAAGGTGTCATAGTGCCTCGATCTCCTGGACATCCTAGAAGTAACTTTTTCTTCTGAACAACGTATATCTTTTTTTCCAACATCGATAGAGAGATCCTGATATTCTAGCAAATTTCTTCAGTGACTTTTTCAATTTTGAAGATTTTATTTTGCTAATTCCCCAACGTTTTACCGAAATAAAACACCCTGTTTTCGAAGCTTAACTTTTTAGAAATCAAATAAATTTGAATAGCAACATAACTTCATATTATCTCTTCGAAAATCTAAGGAAATTGAAATAATACCGGAAATCCTGATTTCAAAACGAAAGTTCCAATATTCTCGAGTAATCTGATACTCAAAAATTACTAAATGCTCTACATACTCAATACATAGTTTGCAAAATCCAAAACATGGATTTAAACCGAAAATCAAAACGTATCGGTATTAAGAAGAAAAAAAAAACATTATACCTTATGCAGTCAATGATTGGGCAGACTGACGCGCATAGTGTGCACCCAGTGCAGTCCTTGGTAACTCTAGGAAGATGAGTTTTGGGATCAAATACGATTGCCTGGTAGCCAGAATCATTACAGGTCATGTAACACTTTCCACAGTTGATGCACATTTCCTAAATAAGAAATAGTTACAAATTATCTTTGCCTGTACAGCACAAACGACGAAGCTTTAGAAATTACAGTCTGAAGGATCATGGACAGGAGATCACCTCAACCGCTTTCTACTGTGAAGTCTGGTGCCGTATACCTTGCCTTTTTGCTTTATAATGGCACAAATTTTACACCCTATTTTGTATGTGCAGCACAACTATTTTGTGAATATACCTTGTAGACTAAATATCTATATTTATAGCAATATTTAAATATCATAATAATGTTTTAGTATATGCATTATATAATATATTATTTTTATATATGACATGATCTTATGAACTAAATACTAATAAGAATTTAAAAAGTTTCAAAATAGAGAAGGTGTTCCAGAAGAAAATTATCATCATCAATAATAATTAACTATTAAGAATAATTATATAACACTAATATATAAATGATAATTATATACATAATACAATATGAACAACATAAATAATATACATTATGATTAAATAATATAATACAAAATTAAAATATATTTAAAAAGATAATTAGTACTTGCGCTCCAAAACACCAGATAAAAAAATGGATCTATTCTTTGCATAATAATTACAGAAAGAATTAAGAACTCTATTACTTATAACGAGCCATTTTAGGACGAAGTTTAAAACCAATCATTAATTATGATTAATGATAGCTGGTTTCTGGAGTCCAATTTAAGAAAAATTTATAGCTAGACGGTGCAATTTTTATCTTTGTTTTAATTAATTAAACCGTTAAAAAACAACTTTGAAAAGCTCATAAATCGCACATTCACAATCTTTTAAAACTTTGAAAATAGAAGACTCGCCATGACTATATGCGCGTTTTCTCCTTTAGACGAACGTACAAACTTCCAAGATACGTGTTTTAACCATACAATATTCCCATTAGTACTTGGATTCTGACTTAACAAGTTACAATTATTTCAACTGTACCAATTAAATTTACTGTTAAAACTAAAATTACTTCTACATTCAATTACCTATTACTAATAACCTATTGTAACCTGACGACTGGCTTCGTTCATTTTTTATTTAAACTATTTCATTAGTTAAAAACTTTACTTTAGTACCGTCATAGGGGAGGAGGAGCAAGGAGGGCAGGTAATCCTCTGTAAATATGTCTTTTGGAATTTTCATCGAAAAAAAAAATTTTTTTTGGGTATTGTCATTGAAAAATCTATTTGCTTAATTTTACCTCATCTATAAGTGCGACAACTTGCTCCTTATTATTCAAATCCTTGTATGGTCCAATTTTATCAATTGCTTGAGCTATAAGATCTTTAATAGCTGGTATGGGGCCCTTTGTCGTATGGCCAGGTCTGGCTTTTTCAATTATGGCCTCTAGAATGTCTTCCTTTGTTTTGGCTTCTGCAATTTGTCTCTCCCGTTCATGCTGGTAGGGTCCAAAACTTGGCAAATGCTAGAAAAAAAAATTGAGAGAAGAGGGCTAAAAGAATTCAGGAATCGTTCTACCAAATAACCAAGAAAGCTTCACGCACATAACAAGCTTTTTGCGACATCCTTTTCACCTTTTTCATCATCACACATCTTCTTTTTTTAAATACTGTTTGTGCCTTTTCTTAGCTCGGCATTATTATATTTGACCGATCAGACTTAGTTTTTTCTGCCACAAACGGTCCTGATTAGTCAAAGCTGAAGAAATGCGATTAAGCCCACAATATTCCAGGGAATTTTTGGGTGCGGCAATTCTAAAGGCTTTAGGTTACACGACATAAATTCTACAGGAGGTTGGGAAAACTAAAAAATATGCTTGTTTTTTTTTATTATTATTTGAACTAAGTAGATTTTCAGTGACATTAAAGGCTGACTGTCCCAAATGGGGCAACAAGAGGTCATAAAAAAGGATTTAAAGAAAATTGGAATTTCATGGAAGGGGGTAAAGTGTGAAGCTTTGAATAGTTTGGTGCTAAGTGAGATTTTAGCAGTTGTAGTAGCAGTAATAGCTTGATACTATCCAGTGTATTAAAGTAAAAGCGTTCAAGATACGGCAAAGACAATTTTGACATCAGAAATTCAAATTGAAACTATTTCTGCAGACACATAGTGAATATACTACATTTTGTAAAAAACAAAATTATGTGACGAGAAGTGCGGTGTGACGTGTGCAACTCGTGGCAGAATAAGTAGTATTTCGAGACGTGCAATAGGGGGCGGAAACTGGGCAGCCTCTTACCTCTATATTTACAGAACTGAAAAAGAGATGAAAGATCAGCAAAATATTCTGATTTGAGGGGGGTGCTAAGGCACATCAGAATTTTATTGTACCAGGAGTGGATGGATACGGGAAAAAAAGACAAATAAACACAGAGGACGGCGCAAAGGTGCCCGTGTTGACTGTAAGTTTCAGTTAGGAAAAAAAATGTCATATAAGATCTATATAACTACCACAGCTAATTTAAGATTGGTACATTGCTTTTCTGATATCAATTTTTTTGGGGAAAAGTAGAGCTGCAATTACCTATTACATTTCTAGCCTCGTCCGTTACAATTTTGGCTAAATTCATTATTGTTGCATTTTATTCTTTTCTAAGGCACAATTAATTAAACAATGTGTAAAGTAAGTTCGACAATAAAGACACAAAGCGCTTAAAAAGATTTGTGTTTGTAAAATGTATAGGAAATTTGTTTTTGTAAAACTTTAAGGATTGATTCTTTAGAAAAATCCTTAAACCCACCTTGTAGAACCTTAGATCAGCTAAAGACTTTGAAATAATGAGATCAATTCATTCTATTTTCCCTAGGTTGTTCTTCATAAAATATATTACCTATCTATCTAAAAAAAAAAAAAAAAAAAAAAAAAAAAAAAAAAAAAAAAAAAAAAAAAAAAAAAAAAAAAAAAAAAAAAAAAAAAAAAGGCTGGTTTGATCGGCTCTTAAAATCGACAAAAGAATGTGTATGATTTTTGGCTACGAATATAAAACTTGCTTATTCTGAATTGATAGTGTGATGCGGAGGAGAATCGTGAGGAGGAGGACGTAAATGGAGGATTTAAGTTGATTTTTCAGACAAGACAAGACTGTTAGTCAAACAAGACACTTTTGCTTACAAACAATGGTCCAAGCGTCGACATTACTAGCATAACTACAAAGATTGTTGTTATGGAACTATTATGATACACGAGGAAGTTATTTTAGAAATTGATTTCTATAAAAAAAAAGATATCAACTGAGTACTGCGATTGATTTTTCTTCACGAAATTATTAGGGAAATATAGGATAGGAAATACTAATTTAAGGCTCTAGAGCAAAGTCTTGTGGGGCAATGTTAGAAGGGCATTAATAATTGACCAAAATGTCAAATTTATTTAAATAAAAAGAGTGAAAACAGAAAAAACACGGGATGAAGGCACCAAAAAATCTTAGGAGAGGGGAAGGAGTCCCCCTGGATCGCCAGTAGTTATATGGACAAAGAATTTCTGAGTGCACTTGTCAAAATACTTTTTGAGGCTCAAATGCCCTTCTCGAATAGGTTCCAATAATCCAATAGTCCTAGAGAGTAAGTTTATTTCACTGATATAAGTAAATGTGGATTTTCCATCCTCCTTTTGTGGAAGTAGGGTTATAATTCTAGACCCGGATTATTTTCAAAGCAGTTAGAATATAAAAATAAAACTTTGTTGCGATTAAAAACTTCAGCTCATGGAAAGGGCAAATTAATTTTCCGCTTATGGAAAGGACAAAGGGAATATCATGGAGGGCAAAACTGTTCGGAAACGTTGACAGTCAAAGAAAGAGGATAAAAATATTTTCAAAAACTTTTGTTATGACTAGACAATATCAGCAAATTGAAATTATTAGCTAAATCCTATAAACATTTTAAGATGTCATGTGGTGAGTCTGGGGTAAATGGCATAACATTGAAGCTATGTTTAGAGAGTAAGTAATAATTAATGTAAACTTTGGAGGAGGAGGGGATTGAACCCCTCCACCGTGAAAAAATCACGCTAGTTAGACATATTGTCAAATTTATCTTTTTTTTGTTGTTATTTATTTTATTATTTCCCAATATTTCCCCCTTTTCAATAAAAACATTTATCTTTATAGATCTACCGTTTAATATTGTATTTGATTACTGATACTAGCACTTTTTCATACCCCTTCGCATCGAAAAATAATAATTTATATGGTATTTATTCAAATGCTCAAATATCTGCACGTAAATCTATCTTCACATATATAGTATTATACCAATTTGGGCTAAAACCTTTAATAGTATATTTCTAGTCTGATCTCAAATTTTTTCTTCCTAAATGCCCATTCCTCCTCCAAGCCATCTACAAATAGTACACACGCTTTTGAATTAAGTCCTCAACGTCTGTGAGCATATCTTCCGTACCTTATCAATAACATCAAAAATTTTCGGTACTGGCTTTCCTTTTTGATGCCTTGGAGTAGGAGGTGATTGGCCATCCCACTCCGGTAAGTCTAAGGACTTGAGGTAGACCAGAGTTTTCAGTCCGGTAATATAGTCACTGATTACGGTGAAATCTTGATTCTGCACTGAGCTGCAAACCTGTAAAAAGATATAGATAATAGAGATAGCTGTAAACCTGTAAAAAGAAACAGATCATAGACAAATAACTGCCAACCTTTAGAAAGAGATTAGAATTTAATTAAATAATAAGTTTAATAGATTAAATTTAATAAGATAATTCCCCTTTATGGCAGTGTTCAAATAAAATTCCAGCTAGATTGATATCCCTACATATACGTCTGGCCAGAGTTGGTGTTTAGGTGTGGCTCAAAGACGACGGAAAACTGAAAGGCACATACAGAAATGCGCAAATAAATGAATAAAACTATAAAAAATGAGCTCAAGCGCTCCTCCCCTTCGCCGTAACAGAACAATTCCTGATTCGAAAATTTAACAAAATTTTCCTTCTTCCAAAAAACGTTTTTGTGTGTGAGACTTTTGGCTCTGTTAAGACCCGGAACCTCCAGACCTTTCCTATGGCTTTTTAATTTGCCTTTTTTTTCGTCTGAACACGTAAATTCCTACAAAGGTGTCTGATTTGTAAGCAGGCCATTTTCTGTTATGACCTGTATAGTTACTGGCAACGCTCATATATATTTATTTGTGGCTTTATTTCAATAGATAACGATAGAAATTGGCAAAATCTGTAATCGTTCTTTAAAGCAGCGTTCACATCCAAGTTTAGCTAGCTTCCAATGTCTCTTTAAGAGTCTAGTCAACCTGCCACGTCTATACATGGACCTCAAGCAAAAGGGTATGGAGAACTAATGAGAGAGGAAACTCAAGGTTGTTCCGAAAAAAAAAGCAACTCCATCTAGCGTTGTCAAGACATCAGAAAGTCCATTATAAGAATATGAATACTGGTTAAAACCTTTTCAAGGTGCCCCTGTGAGATGCAGACACAACTTAGGGCTACTACATCAAATTTTAGTCCCTGCCAGCCACTAGTTGTCCTACCGAGTGGTTGTACATGAGGCAGTGAATTCGGAGAATTCACTGCCGAGACTTGCTGGATTGAAGCCGTAATGTCTACCAAATCATCCCCAGGGGGTAATTTCCCCCAAAAATACGAAAGGCAGATCGTGGAACGACAAAATTGAATCACTTTAAACAACAGGAATGAAGAGTATGCCTATCCAAAACTCTTGAAATTCTGATAAACCCAAAATATTTAACTAATACTGAAGGTAGTCAGTTGTCCTTAAAATTTTATTTATGCTGAATTTCAGTACAAGAAACTACTTTGGGTTTATCAGAATTTCAAGGGTTTCGGATAGACAGAGTCTCCCCCGAGAGAAAAATCCCCGACGAACAAACCCCCTCCCCAGCGAAAATCCTGGGCACGGCTCAGTACTGAAAACACATCAATAAACAAGAGCTAAGAGCTCATATGGCACTTGTGACGAGGCGAGAAGAGCTAAGAGCCAAGAGATCATATGATATGAGCTCTAACAAAATTCTATGAATCAATAGATTGATTTAAAACGGAAAATAAGAGGCTTAATGCCGGTCAAGATTTAAAATAAGAGCTCTGAGTCACAAAGTCCTTCTAAATATCAAAATTCATTAAGATCCGATCACCCACTCGTAAGTTATAAATACCTAATTTTTTCTAATTTTTCCTCTCCCTTTTGCCCCCCAGATGGTCGAATCTGCGAAAACGACTTTATCAAGTCAAATTGTGCAGCTCCCTGACACACCTACCAAATTTCATCGCCCTAGCACGTCCAGAAGCACCGAATTCGCCAAATCACTGAACCCCTCCCCCCAACTCCCCCAAAGAGAGCGAATCCAGTACGATTCTGTCAATCACGTATCAAGGACATTTGTTTATTCTATCCACCAAGCTTCATCCCGATTCCTACACTCCAAGCGTTTTTCCAAGATTTCCCCCTCCAAATCCCCACAATGTCAAAAGATCTGGTCGGGATTTGAAATAAGAGCTCTGAGACATGAATTCCTTCTAAATATCAAATTTCATTACGATCCGATCATCTATTCGTAAGATATAAATACTCCAATTTTCATGTTTTCCAAGAATTCCGGTTCCCCCCTCCAACTCCTCCGAATGTCACAGGATCTGGTCGGAATTTGAAATTAGAACTTCAAAGCACAAGATCCTTCTAAATATCAAATTTCATTAAGATCTGGTCACCCTTTCGTAAGTTACAAATACCTCAATTTTCAAAATTACCCCCCCCCCCCAATTCCACCAAAGAGAGCAGATCCCGTCCAGTTATGTCAGTCACGTATCTTAGACAGGTTTCTATTCTTCCCATCCAGTTTCATCCTGATCTTACCGCTTTAAGTATTTTCTAAGATTTCCGGTCCCCCCAACTGCCCCCCCCCCCCCAATTACCCTTGATCCGGTTGAGATTTAAAATAAGATATCGGAGTTACGAGGTCCTTCTAAATATGAAGTTTCATGAAGATCCGATCACTCCTTCGTAAGTTAAAAATACGTCATTTTTCTTATTTTTCAGAATCACCCCCCCCCCCCCCCCCGCGATTGAGCAGATCCGTTCCAATTATGTAAATCACGTATGCAAGACTTCTGTTTATTTTTCCAACCAAGTTTCATCCCAATCCCTCCAATCTAAGCGTTTCCCATCATTTTAGGTCTCCCCACCCCAAACTTCCCCCAATGTCACCAGATCCGGTCAGGATTTAAAATAAGAGCTTTGAGACACGATATCCTTCTAAAAATCAAATTTCATGGATATCCAATCACCCGTTCGTAAGTTGAAAATACCTCATTTTTTCTAATTTTTCAGAATTAACCCCCCCTCCCCAACTACCCCAAAGAGAGCGGATCCGTTCTGGTTATGTCAATCATGTATCTAGGACTCGTGTTTTTTTTCCACCAAGTTTCATCCCGATCCCTCCACTCGTTGGAGGTGTTTTCCAATTCTTAGGTTTCTCCCTCCCAACTCCCCCCCCCAATGTCACCAGATCCGGTCGGGTTTAAAATAAGAGCTCTGAGCCGCGATATCCTTCTAAATATCAAATTTCATTGAGATCCGATCACCCGTTCGTAAGTTAAAAATACCTCTTTTTTTCAGAAATACCCCCCCCCCCCAACTACCCAAAAGAGAGCGGATCCGTTCCGTTTATGTCAATCATCTATCTAGGACTTGTGTTTATTTTTCCCACCATGTTTCATCCCGATCCCTCCACTCTTAAGTGTTTTCCAAGTTTTAGGTTTCCTCCTCCCAACTCCCCGCCCCCATCACCAGATCCGGTCGGGATTTAAAATAAGAGCTCTAAGACACGATATCCTTCTAAACATCAAATTTCATTGAAATCCGATTACCCGTTCGTAAGTTGAAAATACCTCATTTTTCTAATTTTTAAGAATTACCCCCCCCCCCAACTACCCCAAAGAGAGCAAATCAGTTCCGATTATGTCAATCATGTATCTGGGACTCGCGCTTATTTTTCCCATCAAGTTTCATTCCGATCCCTCTACTCTAAGTGTTTTCCAAGATTTTAGGTTTCCCCCCTCCAACTCCCCCCAATGTCACCAGACCCAGTCGGGATTTAAAATAAGAGCTCTGAGACACAATATCATTCCAAACATCAAATTTCATTACGATCCAATCACCCGCTCATAAGTTAAAAATACTTCATTTTTTCTATTTTTTCCGAATTAACCGGCCCCTACTCCCCCCCCCAGATGGTCAAATCGGGAAAACGACTATTTCTAATTTAATCTGGTCCGGTCCCTGATACGCTTGCCAAATTTCATCGTCCTAGCTTACCTGGAAGTGCCTAAAGTAGCAAAACCGGGACTTTAGGTTTTCCCCCTCCAACTTCCCCCAATGTCATCAGATCCGGTCGGGATTTAAAATAAGAGCTCTGAGACACAATATCATTCCAAACATCAAATTTCATTAAGATCCAATCACCCGCTGATAAGTTAAAAATACTTCATTTTTTCTATTTCTTGCGAATTAACCGGGCCCCCACTCCCCCCCCCAGATGGTCAAATCGGGAAAACGACTACTTCTAATTTAATCTGGTCCGGTCCCTGATAGGCTTGCCAAATTTCATCGTCCTAGCTTACCTGGAAGTGCCTAAAGTAGCAAAACCGGGACCGACAGACCGACAGAATTGGCGACTGCTATACGTCACTTGGTTAATACCAAGTGCCATAAAAACATGAGCTGACTACAGCCGTGATAAATCAAACTTCTATGCCAAAATAGGTATAAAATAATTGCAGCTCAAAGTTACCACTTTATGTGAGAACGATGGGTTGCCCACTTAAAAAACGTGTATACCATCTTGCAGTCACCACGCAGGGCTGAAGTCTTACACACGTTGCGGAGCAAGTAGCACATCGAGGTGTACACCACTTAGGAGTGCGTGAACAACCCCTAGACTGACAATTGTTGTCGACACTGAACTCTAATCGGAACACATTAAAAAGAAGAGATTTTCAAACTTGACAAACCGATACAGTGTGGACAGATAAATACAAAGTTCCTTTCATTAACAATACGAAAAATTAACATAAGCTAGTTTAATTTTGTCAGTCAGAGGCTTATTCAGCCATCTAAAGCATTGAATTAATTAGTAAAACCTTCCTTGAAAGAAATCACGTAAAGAACAAAATGCAACTTAGAACATGATGTCAACGGCACTAGATTAACTTATTTCTTGCCAGCATTGACTGCTTCAAGAATTTCTTCGTTTAATTCTGGGATAGGCTCCTTCCAATAGTTGAACCGAGAGACTTCTGCACATGCATTGTCAAACGAGTTGGCCTGCCAAACAAATGGAAAAATGTGGTCTATCAGAGTGCTCTGGCTAACATAGGTTGAAGGGGAAGGATAAAGGGTATGGGCCACCCCTCGCTTGAGCTCTCCTTTTGGGTTTATCGTGAATATTCTTTGCTCTTTGATACCTACTGCATTATACGCCCAAATATCATTGACTTTATTTGCATACCCGGCATAGAAAGGATCTCTCACTTGGAAAAAGGCTTTTTATACCTTTTAAGCAAGCCATTTTAAATTCTTCCGGGTTCCTTTCAATCATCTCTCTATGTAAAACATTCATCAAAGTAGTGGGGTTAAGCAATATGGGTCCGTCAGGAAGGGAGAAATCCCCTTGTTTCAAGCATCTGAGATAATCCCGAGTTATTTGAGCTTGGCCGATAGCCCGTGCAGAGAGGTAGAGGATTTTGTATCCATTTTTGTGAATGTTTGTAAATAACTGTGCCACACCCCTCTGAGTCCTGGTCCTACCAACTATTGGCAAGATGAGACCTAAAATATCAGACTTAGTAATTGTACCATCTACATTACTAATAACTACTTTATCATCCCAACGCCAGAGGTAAATGTGACATACACATCGCGTTGTACCCTGATAGGCAGTAGTTACACTAAACTGAACTTCATTAGAACCTTCAACTAAATTTAACTTGGCAATCTGATCCGATGTTAAGCGGAGAGATTTCTTGCACTTCTTCTTCCGAGGTGGCTCTTCTGAGGAAGGTATTTGTTCTGAAGTAGGTATTTGTTTGCTCAACACAATTGTTTTTCCTTCAACAATGTGTTCAGTCACTGCTTCCTCCTCCTCCGGTTTAAAAGATTGCCCCTCCTGTCTATCTTCAGCGATGTAAAAAGAAGCGGTTTCGTTTTCTACTATTTGTTCATTCTCAGGTTCAGTTGTTTTCTCCATCTCAACTTTCTTTGCTAAAGTTGTTTCCGATTCAGACCGATTCTGGTTATTAGGTAATTCCACGATAATGGAAATACTTTTCCTTTTACATTAATAATGATTGGCTCTCTCACTAAGGAACTATTCGAATGTCCTGCGCTTGGAGATACCTTTCCACTTTCTACAGCATCACTGACAAGAGATGGTTTCAAGTTTTTGTCAAAATCATATGTCTCTAATTCAGATGGCAGCAGTACATCACTATCTGCCACAGTCAGTATTTTAGTTTCAAAATCAGGTTGTTTTCTAGAGATAGCTCCTTCATTTGAAGCTTTATCTCTAAAGGAAAGTTGACTATCAGCAAAACCATCTGGCCTTTCAGTAGATATGGGGGATGTAACTATGAGTGGAGGATATTCTTCATCTCCTGATGTTTCTTCAACAAAAAAACCTTCTCCTGATTCACCTAGTTTCATATGAATGTCTACTTTTTTCCCATTTATGAGTATATCCACTATTTTCTCTGAATCCTTAAAACTCCCAATTTACCGAATATAACATGAAAAGGTGAACATGCATAGGTACCATCTTTTTGTTGTAAAACAATGGACACGACTACAATGGCGCGTAACTAATATGGCACGTAACGACTTACGCACGCGGGGGGGGGGCTTGGGGGGTGCGAAGCGGCCCCACCAAACTAGGTGTTGGGGTGGCGCGCATGATTTTCATGACAATTACAAAATGTTTCTATATACAGAAATTTCCTTTGAAATGAGCCATTAAATAGCTCTGTGTTATGATGATAAAATACCTACGAATGTGAAGTCATTCATCAATCATGAACATGCAAATGCAGTTTTTTTTGTAAAAAATGATTTATATTAAAAATTGTTTTGTTAATTATAGAAGTTTTCTAAATACGGAAATTTTCTTAAAATGAGACATTAAACAGCTTTCTATTATGTTCCAGTGCCCTGCTAGATGTGGGAAAAAACGGAAAGAAAATCAACGGAGTATTGTGGTAACAGCCACTTTTCTTGAATTTCAAACCAGTATATTTCAAGCCAAGGGAAAGTTAGTTTCCCATATTGGGGTATTGGACAAGAAGGTTCTAATAATGTACTTTGTTTTTCGATCTGATTCTAGTTTTAGGAGTTATGGGCTACTTCATTTTCTGACTATGGGGCGTGATCGTTTACCGCTGCAACTAGGATAATGATTTATACATAATTGAAGCATACACAAGGAGCGATTTTATCATTATGATAAAATGTGATATGATATGTTCCACTTTCTATTATGAAACTTTGAAAAGGTTGGGGTGGAGGAGAAGCATGGGTAGCTATGTAGACCACATATGGCTTGGTGCTGCAATAAGTTGGTAATAGTAGTAGTAGCAGCAAATAATATTATTTCGAGAGCTTTTGTTTTTAGAATTTCGTATTATGATGGGTAGTGTTTTTACTTTTTTTTTTTTAGCGTTTACAATGATACATCAGCTTATTAAAGTTGTTTTAAAAAGTAAATACCTGCAATACACTCGCACCACACTGAAGAAACTGTAATCCTGCATCTGCTGAATCAATACCTCCTGTTGCTAGAATTGGGAAACCAGGTAATGCCTTGGCAATAGCTGAAACTGCACGTAAAGCGATCGGTCGAATGGCGTTGCCAGATACTCCACCATAAGTGGTTCGTTTGTCTTTACCCACTGCGGGCCATGATGTGCTATCCGCTTTGACTGTCACAAGGCCGGAAACAGTATTTGTGGCGGTCACGCCATCAGCCCCTCCTGTGATAAAAAATATTAAGAAGAAAAATATTTTAATTTCAGTAAATAAGACAACTCCAGTTTCTTTTGGTTTGGCAAAGCGCAAAGGAATCTAGCTTTCAGAGGGATTGAGGAGGCGGTGGGCCAACTCTTATTTCAGAAAATTTGTGTTAATTTCAAGTTTGGTTCGATTGTTAATTTAATTTCTATTTGGTTTGGGTGTCATTTATTCAGTCATAGCAATGTCTGATCATTTTAAGATTGAATTATTGCATGACTTCATTTCTGTTCCTTTGAGATTTTAATGTCACTCTTTACTTATCTTGGCTATCTTTTTATTTGAAAACATTCTTAAAACTAATTTGTGTTCGTTTAAGAATTAAAAATTCTTTACCCTGTCCTCAGCAAAAGTAAGATTCTGTCTGCAACCTAGAAAAGAACAAACCACGGCCCGTAGTAATCAAAAAACCTAAAAAACACGTTACAAAAATGGTTAATCAAGTACCGAAATTATTGGCTTGGGTGGGGGGGGGGTTAGAATATTTGATATCCTTTTACGCCTTCAATTTTATCTACAATCATAAGGAGATTCTATTACAAGGATAGGCATAGGCAACCAAAGAGAAGGTTGGACCGATGTGAGAGGAAAGAAGCTCCAAAACCAACGGATGATAATCTTTAGTAGAGGTGGACAAAATTTAGGAAATGTTTGGCTCATCCTTAAAAGGTTGAGCACCAGAAAATTTTGCTAAACTTTTGCGGTAGCTGGATGGGGAATTGACCAAACCAAGTGCTCTGATTCGCTCCAAATGTACTAAGTAGTTGCCAAAACCAAAGGAGACCCAGCAAGAAATGTTATACCGGTGACGTCAACAGTAAAAGCTTAAAGTTTCATACTTCAGGTAACTTTTCAAACTTTGAAGCCTGCTAGCTCGTGGACTAAAACTACAGAGGGTAGGTGGGACTCGGGAGTGGCTTACACATAATGATTGATTCTCTCTGTCGCCTTAGATCCAGATATCTGTCACCTCAATTTTAAGCAGATAGTAACCTGTTAATGCAAAGGTGGAAAAATAGGTATGCATTTAAGAAAATAATCTTTTTCATGTCCCTTTGGCCCAAGGTATTTGCCCAACAGGTTTCAAGCCAATAAGGTAATGAAAAACCTGCTTACTTTTTTGGCTGAGAAGTCGGTGGTCGGGTGGTGGTCAGAGAGCCACAGGTGCCACTTATGGTTCTCATCATACGGGTTGAAATCTGCCCAAAGTTTGAGGGGCCGCACGATCATTCTTTTTCCAGGGAGCCGGCAGTGGAGAGGAGCGAGTCGGCTTTAGAGGGGTCACACATTTGCTTTAATGGTACAATCGAACAGATGAAAAATCCTTGGATGATTTGGGTCCAGGCAAGACGCAAGATGTCAAAGTTTCTTTAAGAAGCCTAGTGGTAGGAAATAGGGCGAGAGGGGATGAGAGGAGTAAAATCCAACTTCATAATTAAGACTGGAAATCCTTACAGAATTCTAGTTGAAACAAGGTGGACCATACTTACCTTGCTGGCAAAATTTGGAGATGAGGGAGAGGGAGTTAGTTAAGAGAAATATATTTCTAAGATTATTTCTGAGCAACATGGCTGTTGTCCCTTTCCTGCTTTAAGTTGTCATTTTTTCTTCTTTGATTTTTTTTTGTGTCTTTTGGTGGATTATATTATTTATTGTGATAATAGAGAGCCTTCGATTCGAGCTTAGCTCTCTGTTGGCTCAGTTTGAACATTTTTGTTTGTCTACATTGTTTGCTAAATAAAAATCTTTAATCTATATAACAATGTTCTGTCACCCTGTCCACTTCAGAAAATTTTTTAAAACCCCCATATGATTAGATGTCATGTAAGTTTCATCTCTTAGTCATGGTCAATTATCCACAAGATGAAATCTCGAAAGGATAAACGGCGAAAGTCCCACTACAGAAAATTTATAAGGTGCCAAACGGAAGGTGAACTTAAGCAGATATTGCTTTTTTTGTCATTTTTTACGTTTTTACATTTTAGTAAACTATAGAAGACTTAAGCACAAATAAACAAAAAAACATGTGATATACCAAACCTTGATAAGCTGCTTTTGCAATATCAACAATGTTCGTAACATTTGGAGTCAGTTTGGCGAAGAAAGGTATCTTGACTGTTGAACGAACCCACTTGCAAATATTCTCTACCAAATAGGGATCCTAAAAAATAAAAATAAAAAAATGTTTTTTTTTAATTTTTAACACCATTTTTAATGCTGGTTTTGGGACAAGGCCATATAAACAGTGTTTTATTCAGTTAAAAATATAGCTATTCCTTTTTTATTTAAAAAACATTTTACATTTTTAAATTTTACACTGGAGAAAAGCTTTAATTGCTCATTAGGAAGATGCATTTTTTAGGGTTTCAGCAGCAAATTTTCGTAAAACGAGAGTATAGTATAGAACGGTATGGCTTCACATGCTATAGAACAGCATCTTCATATGCAACAAACAAAATCCATAGTATTTGAGCTAGAGACCCAGCAGCTCCCCACTTTTCTCAGAAGTTAGCTGGTCTACCCTACCTTCTGTGAAGTAAATAATCTCTTTAAAGGCTATCAGCAGATAAACACCACTTAGATAGCTCGGAGGCATTGCAGTAAACCACTTTTCCCAAAAGTTAGTTGATCTTCCTGCCCTCTATAAAATGAATAATCTCTTTAATGGATATAGGTAGAAAAGCACTGGCTACGTGACTCGATGCCTTGCAGCACGCCACTAGCCGAAAGTTAATTGGTCTTTCCTGTTTCATCTATAGTAAATTATCTCTTTAAATGCTATCAGCAGATAAGTACCAATTAGATAATTCAGAGGCCTTGTAGCACACCGCTTTTCCCGAAAGTTAGTTGGTCTCCCCACTTTTTATAAAGTAAATAGTCTCTTTAAATACTATCAGCAGATTAGCGCCGGTTAGATGACATGGAGGAATTGCAACACAGCGCTTTACGTAAAGTTGGTTGGTCTCCCCTGCCTTTTATGAAGTGAATATGCCTCTTTAAATCTTATTAAATAAACACCCTTAATAGGACACGGAAGCGCAGTGATAGCACAGTGGACTGATTATATGCTTGGAAAAACGGGCCTGTGGGCATATCATACTGTCACAAAGTTGGACGAGAGGCTTGCTTCTCCTTACTAAAAAAAAAAAAAAAAAAAAAAAAAAAAAAAAAAAAAAAAAGCCGAGAAACTGAAACGTTTAATTCGACAGACTATGCACCATCAATGGCTGTTCCCCTTTTTAGAGGACTTTGATGAAGAGAAACACAACTTTCTCGACAACCATGTCAAATACGTACTTTATCTAGACACGATGATACGCATTGGAAGCTTGAAAAAAAGTATTATTTCTTCTATAGAATTATCTATATTATCTTCTATAGAATCCAGTAGTTTAATAATAAAGAGGAAAAAGGTTTAGGGCTTAGTAAACCATAAATGAGGTAGTCTAAAATGTGGAAATATCGGAATATAACTCAAGTATAATAAATGTCTCTTTTAATGTCTATTTTTACTTTAATAAATTGCAGTTAATTTTCTGGTCTCAAACCAAACATTTTGAATATTATTCCTAATTTAATTGAGTTTTTTTAAGCTTTTCAAAACCTTATGTATTTACGTTTTTTCAAGGGCAGCAAAAATACTGCTAGTCTACTACTACTACTGATAACCCACCACAGCACACAAACACATGAGATAAACACAGCCGCCAGTGATTTTCCTCTAACCCACTTTATTCACTCACCTGACTCTTTAAGTTCCAAGAAGAATAATTTTCCACCACATATAAGGTGGTAATTCAAGCAGTATACTTTCTAAGAAATTTCAAACGAATTTTTTTCAAAGGAATATTTTTTTGTAGAATATATTCCCCAATTTGGAAAGCTGTAGGTAGAGTATACATAGGTACCATAATCATTTGGACCAGTCATTTTGAGAGAGACAGAAAGAGAGACACTTTCATTACGCATATCATCAATATACAAAAGAACCACATCAGGCACTTTAGAAAGTCAAAGACTTGTTAGTAGTGGCTGGTAAACATTCAATGAACAACAGTACCGACAACACTAACAAAAAAAAATGAAATGAAATGAGACAAAAAAGTGGGGAAAAAACAAGAGGAAAATAAAGAAGAAAAAGAGAGAGAAAGAGAAAAAAAATCCTACTTAAAAACACGACAATAAGCAATAAGCCACCATTCAGTTTAGAAACATCCCACGTCCAAACATCCAGCTTCATTTGATGACTCCACCTTCCAAAAATGTACCCTAAAATTTTCCAGCGTGTAGATTTTAGCTTTTAAATTTACCCTAATTATCTCTTCAGAAGTTACAGTGTATTCTACAAGCACTGTTATCCACGATTTCCTCTTTGTATTCTTTAAGACTACCATAAAATACTATATAGTAACCATCAGGGGATGCTGTAGATTACAAAAGAAACAACATTTGAAATAAAATAGTGCTAATGAATAGTTTAATGATATCAAACTACAGGATTGAGAATATAAAAGATAGAGAGGGCTAAAAACAGAAAACAAAAATTTACACGTCCTAAAAAAGGGAATACTGCTACTATCGGACAGACGCTTCATTCTAAGAATGAACAAGATCGGGAAGGAGGGTCTCGGGGAATTTTTTCTGGATGACAAGGGTCGAAACAGAAAAGAAAAATTTATGCCCACATTTTTCACAAAGAGAATTCTGACAAATCTTGAACCAGGAGGGGTGGTTGGCCCTCTTTTAGCACACAACCCATATCAGTTATCACTATTAAATATTGTTATACCATTACGAAGAGTGAGGCTTTGAATAAATTGGGACGGAGAAGGAGCATGTGCATTCGTGTTCTACTCAGGCGGCTTGGTGCTGCAGTGAGGTAGTAGTAGTAGTACTATATAATCAGGAAAAATTACTACGGTTTCGCTCACTATTGATTTATTGATACAAATTTTCCAGAAAACTAAATTTCGTTTGATTTTTTATGACCCCTTTATCATCCTGTTCCAGATTTTGCATGGAAAAATACTCGCCTCCAAAGAATTTTGGGATGGTATTCTACCTAACCAGTAAAAAGGAAAAAAGAATGATGGTTGCCTGGTGTTTTCAGACGTAGTGTTTTCATACAGCATTTGGGAGTATACACACACGAACAATAAGCTCTCTTATTGCAGCTCACTATAAAATCATGTTCTCCATTTAAAAATGTGTCATTCTAAACACACTCTTAGACGCTCCCACAGCTCTCTGACGCTGTCGGAACGCCAAAAGAAACGAAGATTCAATATGAGTCACCTGTCCACAAGCGAGTCCCATTCCTTTTTCACCCATTCCATGGGGACAGCTCAGATTCAGCTCTAGCGCATCTGAACCAGCATCTTCGGCTTCTTTTGCCAGTGTCTTCCAATCATTTTCATCAAAAGAACACATAATGCTTGCAATGACGATCTAGCAAAAAAAAAAAAAAAAAAATAATTATCATAGATGAGAAAATTACAAACTCTAGTGATTAAGGGTCATATTTTACAGAAGAGGAAGTTTCAGTTCACTAACATGCTGGCCTCTCGGTATCCTTAAGCAGCAACTAATTGAAAGCAGAAAGTAGTAAACGTAAAAAATACACAATAGAAAAATAGGAGAAGGAAAAACAAGAGAGAAAAAGAGAACCACAGAATAGTTTATTTTTGATTTTTCTCATGGAAACTGCTGTAATGTGGAGAAAGACGGACTGATTGAGGGGGGGGGGGTATTATATTTACGAATGA
The DNA here is from genome assembly GCF_032884065.1 of Artemia franciscana. Classification (NCBI taxonomy): domain Eukaryota; kingdom Metazoa; phylum Arthropoda; class Branchiopoda; order Anostraca; family Artemiidae; genus Artemia; species Artemia franciscana. The sequence goes on from NC_088871.1 coordinate 37,527,555, forward strand.
GACTTGCGACATTATGCAATTCCTTAAACCATCGGTCCGTGAAACTAATCGATTTTGATAGAATAATCTGCACTGACTTTAAAAATACGATTGAAATTCTTTAACCCCGACTTTTTTTTTCATAATTTTTGGGAACTTCCTATTATATAATCAATTCTAAAAGTAACTTATTATACCCCTCGTAGTTTCAAAAAGAAAACATCTATGGGGCTCTCTTGAGAAACATTTTTAACATTACATATTGGAATATTATTTATGTGCTGATTACTGAGGACAAAGGTAGCAATCATTTAAAATTTAGCATAGCATTGAACAAGTATTCAAGATTAAAATATAAAACCACTGAGGCATTTTATTCACTATTTACAGATGGTTTAGGGGGTAGTAACCCCACTCATGTGTGTGATGGTTTCTGTTCATTTAAGCTAACAAGTTCACTGCTTTGTTACCCATCGAAAAAAAAATTATACAGTGACTGCACAAAAACGACCTAGGTTCTGATTTGGTGCAGCCATCTTTTTAGCAGAAATGTGGGCAGGTTAAACTTTGTTTGAATAAGAATCATCAACTATTTTCAATCCGTACGATTTGATGACAAACGTAGGACTATGGCCTCTATAGACCTCTTCACCTCAATCAGACTTTACAGGTTAAACTTTGTTTGAATAAGAATCATCAACTATTTTCAATCCGTACGATTTGATGACAAACGTAGGACTATGGCCTCTATAGACCTCTTCACCTCAATCAGACTTTACAGGTTAAACTTTGTTTGAATAAGAATCATCAACAATTTTCAATCCGTACGATTTGATGACAAACGTAGGACTATGGCCTCTACAGACCTCTTCACCTCAATCAGACTTTACAGGTTAAACTTTGTTTGAATAAGAATCATCAACTATTTTCAATCCGTACGATTTGATGACAAACGTAGGACTATGACCTCTATAGACCTCTTCACCTCAATCAGACTTTACAGGTTAAACTTTGTTTGAATAAGAATCATCAACTATTTTCAATCCGTACGATTTGATGACAAACGTAGGACTATGGCCTCTACAGACCTCTTCACCTCAATCAGACTTTACAGGTTAAACTTTGTTTGAATAAGAATCATCAACTATTTTCAATCCGTACGATTTGATGACAAACGTAGGACTATGGCCTCTATAGACCTCTTTACCTCAATCAGACTTTACAGGTTAAACTTTGTTTGAATAAGAATCATCAACTATTTTCAATCCGTACGATTTGATGACAAACGTAGGACTATGGCCTCTATAGACCTCTTCACCTCAATCAGACTTTACAGGTTAAACTTTGTTTGAATAAGAATCATCAACTATTTTCAATCCGTACGATTTGATGACAAACGTAGGACTATGGCCTCTATAGACCTCTTCACCTCAATCAGACTTTACAGGTTAAACTTTGTTTGAATAAGAATCATCAACAATTTTCAATCCGTACGATTTGATGACAAACGTAGGACTATGGCCTCTACAGACCTCTTCACCTCAATCAGACTTTACAGGTTAAACTTTGTTTGAATAAGAATCATCAACTATTTTCAATCCGTACGATTTGATGACAAACGTAGGACTATGGCCTCTATAGACCTCTTCACCTCAATCAGACTTTACAGGTTAAACTTTGTTTGAATAAGAATCATCAACTATTTTCAATCCGTACGATTTGATGACAAACGTAGGACTATGGCCTCTACAGACCTCTTCACCTCAATCAGACTTTACAGGTTAAACTTTGTTTGAATAAGAATCATCAACTATTTTCAATCCGTACGATTTGATGACAAACGTAGGACTATGGCCTCTATAGACCTCTTCACCTCAATCAGACTTTACAGGTTAAACTTTGTTTGAATAAGAATCATCAACTATTTTCAATCCGTACGATTTGATGACAAACGTAGGACTATGGCCTCTATAGACCTCTTCACCTCAATCAGACTTTACAGGTTAAACTTTGTTTGAATAAGAATCATCAACTATTTTCAATCCGTACGATTTGATGACAAACGTAGGACTATGGCCTCTATAGACCTCTTCACCTCAATCAGACTTTACAAATAGTTACACTCTGAGGGTCTGATTTTTTTCTCATTCTTTCACAAGATTTATTATTAGTATTATTATTTTATGACATGAATTAAGAGGATAGTATCTTCAAGAAGTGCTTTTTTCTTTGCAAAATTAATCTGATCAAGACTAGTTTTAGCTCAATTGGATCAAATATTTTGTTCTGGAGAGACAACCTAGAGAAGGCTCGAAAAGCCTTTTATTTCTGATCTATTCAAAATTTACAGCATAAACACAATAGAAACTCTGTGGTATGACAATTGAATACAGAATTAGCTTTAGCTTTAGCTCATTAGGTCAAGTTGAAGATTCTAGAAGCATATATATATATAGCTGTTTTGTAGCTGTTAGCAGCGTACACAACGCTGGTTTGTTTTAATTGCAATTGCTTTGTTTCAGTTAATCTAGTGACGCTTTTCTATTTGAATTGGACAAATTCATGACCATACATATTAATTTCTCTTTTTGTATCATTACCAAGAGTCATATAGCTCCACTAGGCGTGATTACAAAATCGAATTGCAGGGCTGTCAACTTTTGTGTCCCGTGTCCCAAATCCACTGAACCACATCACAACTATTTCGAAACCCTCCCAATCCCCCCTTCCTCTATCAGAGTTCTCAACGAGATGCCACGGAAATATATTACTATGTTGGGAAATATAGAAACATAAATGGAATTACCTTACATCAATTTTGTTAATTATTTAGGCTGATTTTGTAAAAGAAGATTTAATTTATTTAAATCAATCTAATAAGACTAAATTAGTTAAAAATTAAATACTTAAATTAATTAAAAAATTGATTCAGTAAGAAAATTTATTTGATCTCTTTGTCAAAGGATATCAATTTGTAAACTGGACCGTTCTCTCAGGAGGAGCTGCAATAATTTCATACGACGAAACAGGTAATTAAATAAATTTTTGGCACATCGGCTGGTGGGATAAATATCGAAATAGAATAAATCAACAGAAATTCTTACATGCTTTGGGAAGTCAGCTTTCAGCTCAGTTACGGATTTCAGCCAATAAGCTTTTGTTTTTTCTGAGATAAGTTCAATATTCAGAAATGCTCCTTGTCCAGGTCCGTAGTTGTGACTGGTTGTCGAGCCACGGACGATACGGGGTGATACATTTGTCACCAAATCCTTGAAAATACATGACCAATCAGGTAAATATTTGTTAATACGAATAATGACAACGAAATAACAGCTCCAGACAAGTGAGAGCAGAGTTCGATGTGTCAGCTAAACACTTTGGATAATTGGTGGGCAATACTAAGTAACGCAAACACCTTCAGATAAGGATAAAAGCAAAAAAGAGAAAATCAGAATAAGGGAAACAAGAGAAAGTGAATCAGAATTAAAAAAAGAAAAGAGAAAAGAAGCTCTAAAGAACAAAAAAGAGCAAAGGCCATCTTAACACAAATATAGTTCAATTAAAAACTAGAATTGGGTTTATCATTCATAAGTCTCCACCTCCTGACAAGTCACAATCTTTAAGAAAAATTTAACACATTAATATTTTGATTAACTTGCGATAGCACGGTGGATTGGTGCTCTTCTTGGCAAAATGGTGACAGGCGTTCGATTCCCACTCCCGCAGGGTTGGGTGACAAGTTCGCTACCGCTCCATGCATTAAGACCGAGTAAGTGAAACATCGGCAATAACCCGTCGACGTCTTATGCACCATCGAATCTCTTTTGAGGATATTTACCAATTTTTACATTTGGAGTTCTTGAAAATTTAAGTCTGAGATTGTAGGTCTGAAGCTTTCTGAAATCACTTTTTAATTGTTTGCGAGACACGGTAAACCTTTAATATTTCCAGGTTTTTATATCTGTCTAAAAATTTACCACATTCCAGGAAAGGAGAAGTTTGGCGGAAGCCTAGCACCAAAGGATGTTAAGACTTAAACTAAAAAAAAAAAATTCTCATGGTCACCAATGGTCTGCGTTGCGCAGGTACCGATCTCCTGATTCAATTTATTCGGCCGGTAGAGCAATGCGTGGTTGGCAAATCACCTGACGCTTCCCGTGTTTTTCCCCCAGACTTCTCTAGGGACCCATTTAGAACTGGCTCGACTCAGGCTGAGCTTACAGAGCCACACCATTGACCCTCGTTCCAAACCAAATAACCAGAGACACCAAGACTCTAACCCCTACTAATTAGTGGTCAAATATACTAATTTTTACTGAACTTGAAGCCATCAAACTTACTGAAGTTTGATGGTTTTCAATATGACATTCTAGTTGGAATGGACAGAGTGAGGTCGCTTTCGCTTGCAGAAGGTTGTATCCAGGGTTTTTTTCAGGGAAGGGAGATTTTTTTTTACAAAAAAATCTTAGTAATTAGCAAGGTGCAAAAATGTGTTCACATCTATTTTTGTTAATCTTGTAAAAGTTGGACGATTTTTTTTGTGTAGGAGGAGGCGTTAAATCAGGTAGCTCCCTCCTAGATACGGCCCTGAGCTTGCATGAACTCACGGTCTTCTGTCAGAATTTAGCTTTAACGCCAAAATGACAATCATTTTAAATAAAAAAATTGTTAGAAGAAAATCCGAAGTTTAGCAGACTTTCGGTACGCTTGTCCTGGAAATATAGAAAATCATGTTCTAACCTTAGTTCCACTTATGAGGATTCATTTTCTTTTTTGACGCTAGCAGGGCATTGGAGCTCCGGAGATTTGTTTAAAGGTTCACTTAAATGGTAATGTTTATATCTCCGTCTGTTTTATAAATTTATTTAAATAGCACTACAGTAAAATGATATTTTTAAATCAAGCACACCAGGCAATATAACATATACATCTTTAGCCATGATCAAGTCAGTAGGTTTATATACCTTAGATTGCTTATTTTCGAAGAAATGTGCAAATGCTTGCAAACTGCAAATTTTTACACTCAAGATTCTCTTGGAAACAACCTTACATCGTATGTATTCTCCTTCCCCTAGTTATTCCTTTCTTTCTTTCTTTGAACTTTGCCTAACTATACTTGCATTCGTGAGTCTATACAAAGATCACAACTTCTGCTTTAGTAAAACAGAAAGTAAAATATTAAGTTTGAAGAATATATTTAATTTCGCCTAGTCATAATCTTAACTCATTTATTAGTTGATGATAATATAATATACACCATCTGATTACTTAAACATGATTATAAGTTTTGTTTTTGTATTATCTATTATTTATATTATAGGTTGGTCAGTAGCAGCGTAGCCACTGGGAGGAGTTTGAAAGTCTTCAACAGCGTTGCCAATACGATACAATTGTACCGTTTTGGTATAATTTAGAACTCCTGATACAATGCGGTACATTTGAAGATTTCTTGGTACAAAACAACGGTTCCGGTATATCTTTGTTTTATTTGCTTCTTTCTGAGTCTGATATCTGTTCAAGTTTGAGCTTATCAAAAAAAATTCTTGTTATGGCAAATCTTTAACCTTAAATTCAGCTGATACAAATCAATCCCTTGGTGTACAATTTTAGCCACAAAACTGGTACAATTTATTTCGGAACACTCGCAGCGCTGCTCCACAATAGCCATAACTACGCCAAAAATCTTAGTCGAGAAATAGAGATAGATGTGGTAAAATTTTTCGTTTACCCTCTTAGAAGAACCGACAAAATTGACTAAGATTAGGACACGACAAAATTGAATGTAGAATGACAGCAGAAAAACTGTTAGAATTCACCAGCATAAACAATTAAACTGTAGTCTCTAAGTTATATTACCTTACTTAACAAACCTAAAAGACATAATAAAAAAAGTCAATGACAAGAAGCCGTAAAATGTGGAAAAAAGATAAATTTCAAATTACCTTATCTAGTGAGAAAGTTTTTGTGAGAGCAAACCCCCATCCAGCTTCAAAAGCCCTCCTAATCATGGCAGAAGTAGTGGTAGGTGGAGCAGATGCCAAACCAAATGGATTAATAAATCTCAGGCCACACATTTCCACTGATATATCGACTAAATCAATGGGAGTATAGAACTGTGGAAGCTTTGGTTCTTGTGGCACACTAATATTGTATAGTGACTGAAAGAAAAAAATTATGTTTATTTATATATATATATATATATATATATATATATATATATATATATATATATATATATATATATATATTATATACATATATAAATACATATATATATATATATATATATATATACATATACATATATATATATATATATATATATATATATATATATATATATATATATATATATATATATATAATATATATAAATGTAAGTAAGTTCCTTAATAATAGTTCTGTAATATATATAAATTTAAGTTCCTTTTAGAGTTTTATTTGTTTATTACTTTTATTTTCAAATTATACTTAAATAGCTGGTCCCTCCTGTGAACGATCCTGTGTATACATGTATGTATGATGCCCAATTTTCAAATCCATTATTATTTGGATTATCATCCTCATTATTATTCGGGATGAAACAGTGATAATACTATTTAGGGATGGATATAATCAAGTCATTATTTGAAATGTTAATCTGAGTAATACAAAAAGTTATTAAATAAGTATCACTACTGCCTCAACTGCCCCCATTGCTATTATTAATATATTACGGACAGACTCACCGAAACGCGTTGAAGCCCAGGTCATAAAGGTCAATTGCCTCCATAAAGCAAAAATGATAGATAGTTGCATGGTCATCTACGGTGGGGGGTGGGGGGCAAGGTCGGGCATTTATTTTGGAAATTGGCACTATAAATTAATTATGAGAAAAACAAGATGTCTTGTTTTTGATAAGTTGGCTACTGTTTTTTTTTTTTTTTTTTTTCATTGTTATATACTTTTATTTGACTGAACATACTTTTTTCATTACCTTTCAAAATAAAATTTCTTAACGCTTTGCTACCAGTTAAAAAACCAGAGAGGGAGCATTGAAATATTGACCGTTTTTTTTTGTGTTGGCAAAAGCATCGGTTTAAAAAATTCTACCATTTCAAGAAATGTGATAAGGTTAAAAACAATTTACTTAAAGTAAGGAACAACTTTAAAACTTAAAACTAACTGAAATTATTCTGTGTATGATTGAACTATCTCCTCTTGAACTCCTCACAAGTCAAGCTAAAGTATTTAGTCTTTTAAAAACAGCTTCTTTTTACAACTCTATGGCTCTTGTGTTTCAGAAAACTTTCTTAAAGAATTTGGACAAAAAAAAACTTCAGAGTAAAGAGCGAGGAGTTGAGGAGCAAAAAAACTCCCCTTATATGAGATATGATTTATTTTTGTTTGTTTTAAGTTTTAAAGTTACTCCTTTCTTTTGGTTGAAAAAAAAACTTGTAATTTTTTAATTTCTTATCGTTGCCCAAATCATGCCAAGGCCTAGCCAATGTATGATCTGGGGTACCGGCCCCTGAAACCTCCGGGTTCTTAAGCACTTCTGTTAAATTGTATATATCAATAATTGTAAATTGATTGATATCCCAACACTTTTCTGCTTAAGAATTCAAATGTTGGATTGGAATTAAAATTTTGGAAAAATTTGAACATATTGTCAAAACTTTAAAAGTTTTTTGAAACCGTTTAAAATGGTACCGAGTTTTGTTTCATGTTGCATGTAAAATTAGTTACTTTTTTGATTCGAAGAATTTCTTTCTAAACAATTAGAAAAAACAACTCCCTAAGAAAAAGTATCCTAAAATATATTCCCCTACCCCCACCAACCACTGCTATTCTAGTGTCCCTTCACCCCCTGGAAAATTTTCTGCGGGCGCTCATTGATAACTGGTTTACAAAATAAGCTGCAAGTTTTGATCATGTGAGCCGTTCAGATTTCTTATTTTTGACTCCACTGTAAAATTTTGAGCGGGCACTCATTGATGCAAATTAAACTGCAAAATAAGCTGCAAATTTTGATCATGTGAGCCATTTTGACTTTTTTCTAAGGTATAAAATGAAAGGCTAAAATATTCTACTCAGTAGTTGCCAATCATCTATTTGACCTTCTGCACGTAGAGTTCGATAAAAGAAAAATACGTAATTGGTAATTACGTTGAAATTTTAAAAGCTTTAGAATAATCTCAAAAATGAAAGCGTATAAGCGTAAAGAGGGATAAAAAGGTTTACAGCTTAAATCCAATTCGCAATAGTTTAACAAGAAAATAAACTCTAGCTCTTATAATACCAATATTAGAGCAGAAAATGTAAAAAGGGAGCTTAATGATTAAATAAAATTTTAGAATATTAATGCTGATTTAAGAAGCTAATATACGTTTAAGATTGCAAACGAGAAGTCACTCACTTTTTTAAACTCAGATATAATAAAGGTATTTAGGTTGCTCTTATTTTAATCTTTACTTGTATCAATTTAGGTTATCCGTAAGCTTTTTATGTTATCAGTAGACATATTTCATTGCGATGGATCCGTAAAATACTACTGATTCAGCCTTATCGGAGCTGTTTTATCTTTATCAGGAGCTGCTTAGGACTTAGAACATATCCAGGAATTTAGGGGGTTTGAAAACCTCCCCCCCCCCTACCCCCCGAAACGTTTGTCCAACTCGTGAGAACGTAACAAAAAATGAACATAAACAAATTTTTTATGTATTTTTTTTAAAGTTAATTTTTATAACCCCAGAAAAATACCTTTGTAGACCCCACCCCCCCGAGAAATATCCTGGATATGGCCCTGCTTAGAACGCTTGTAAAATGAATGCGATAGTTTTTCAGATGCAGGTTTCTTTGGATTTATCTTTCCCTAATCTTCTTTATGCGAAAAGGCTCTCTTCTCTTGGTTATTTTTCTCTTTATTCCAGTTTTCCTTCTTTTTCTGTTGAGAAAGGCTTCTAGAAGTGAAGGCAAAATTTTTGGACTGGCCTAATTGGTTTTATGTCACTATCCTTTTTTGTTGTTCTATATACAAAGAGCCTCTGTTCTCTTTATTATTTCTGTGGATCTTATCTTTATTCTAGTTTTTCCTTTTTTTTCAAAGGTTTCTGGATGTGAAGATAAAATATTCAGACTTTCTTAAGTTATTTCTTTTTTCTATTCATCATTTTTCTCTCTTTATTTTTACGTAGCGAGGCTCTTTTGTTTGTTAAATTTGTACATGTTTTTTCTTACTCCATTTTTTCAGTTTTTTCTCATTGACAAAGGTTTCTGGATATAAAGACGAAATATTCGGGCTGTATGAACTTCGTTTTCTTTATTCACCATTTTTCACTCTTTTCTTTATGTAGAGAGACTCTCTTTTGTTTGATATTTTTCTATATTTTTGTCTTTAGTCCAGTTTTCGATTTTTTGTTTTCTGCTAATGACAGAGGGTTCTGCATGTAAAGGGGAAATACTTAGACTTTCTTAATTTACTTTTTTTTTTAATTCACCGTCATAATAAAGTTTAATTCGTAAGTTACATATTTTTATGTTTCCATTGTATTAGTAAATGAAAAGGCATTGTAGTCAGAAAAACCAAGCCTGTGATACCCCGTTATCTCATAAATAAGTGTAGTATTTTCAGTACACTTATGTGTACGTTATGTGCATGACCTCATATGACTTTATTTGTACCTGTAAATACTTATGGATAAACCAAGAGGCTGTTTTTCCATCGTTGACAGATTCAACAGTTGTCTCTGCGACACCGGCGATGTCTCCTCCACAAAATACCCAGGGTTCACTTGTCTCCATTGTCATTGGGTTGACTTCAGGCACACCCCATCGGTTCATTTTAAGCGGAGCCAGAGCATTCTTAACTGAAACAAATTTTATTATAACATACAGGATAAAATAAGATTAGGGCAAAATAGTATATTGTTCAAGTGTACGTTTTGCTTTTTCAGTAACACCGCTCTTGGTTCGGGTTGGCTGTAAGGCCGGATCAAATTCCATATAAGGTCAAATGCAATACAATACTTTACAGTCAAGAATCACCCCTTTTAAGTTATGTTTATTGCCGGCTAAAATTAATTGTGAAGATCTGGGTATTATTTCCTTTCAGTCATCATTTTATAACTTTTTTATAATCATATTGGAAGGGAAACGGGCCTAAGAACACTACTAACGGTCTTCCAATCATGGAGAGTTGTCTGATTTTAACATGTTGCAACATGTTCACCACGTAAGAGGTACAATGTTTTAATTTTGAAAGTCGATTCTAAAAATCGCCTTAAGTGGGAATAAATCCCACAGCTTTCCGGTGACTAGCCACAGATTCTACCCATAAACTGAGACAGCCAGAAGGTTAGTTTTTCATAGGATTTTAATGTAGACTATGCGTCCAGTTTAGCTAAAGATCACAATGCTTATTAATAAAGACTGAATTTCAATGTCAGTACGAAACGTAAATGCAATATAAATTTTATGTGTGTAAACTAATAGAAATATAATGTGGCGAGACAGTGAATCCGTTCTCCTTTCCCTGTCATCCTCCTAAAAATCTGAAAAAATTACGATAATACTCTTATTTTCATAGCAGAACTGACCCATTTGTATTTTATTTATATATATATATATATATAAATTCTTTCGCACTCGTCTTTTCAATGTCAATAGCTGCTTTTTGGAGCTTGACTGCCATAACCTGAAATAATTGTTTTATTTTTGCAACATCGTTTTATGCGCTAGAGGTATTGGGTTCGAGTCCCACTGGTGACATGTTTTTCATTTAAAGTTTCAACATTAAGATGTAATTACTGCTGGACCTTTTTGCTTAAGAAAAAAAAAAAAAAAAAAAAAGGGCTGCTTTTCAGCCCTTTAAAATTTGAAAAAGTATTTTTGCAGGTCGCCTGAGTATTGTCCAAGCGGCCAAAAACTACCTCATATTCTACATAAGCTATCCCATACTAGCTTATAAAATAACGTAACCCGGTATAAACTGTATGTGGATATAGTTTGGCTTTTAATAGTGTTGCAGCTAATATTATTAGGAATAGAATAGATTAATAAAAGATTTAAAATCAAACCGACCTATTATGGCAAAACCAAAACAAGAAAATCTTGAAAAACAACGGATAGGAGAGTAGGAAGTTAAAAAAATAATGAAAAATAAAAAAAGGAGAGAACCTAAAATCTATTAAACAATTAAAAAGAAAAGTCAAACCAATATATATACAATAGCTACTCAAGGGAAAAAACTAGAATATACAATACAAGGGGATACTTCTATAAAAGCATAGAAGAAACCCATTCTATCTAATTGCATTGTGTATTCTACCGCTTGGTTTTTCCATGGAATAGTTATTGTATATACTCGTTTGATTTTTCATTTTTCTTCGGACTTTAGAATCTTCCCTTTTAAGTTTCTATACTTTGGATTCTTTGGCTTTTTGAAAGCTGAAGACGCCTTGTTCTATACAGGCTAAACATAGGTTGATTTTTCTTCTTTTTCTTCATACTCGCCAACGTCCGTTGTTTATCAACATTTTCTTCTTTGATTTGAATAATAGATAATTACCATTTTCATCGAATAGGCCCGATCCAAACGCAGATATGACAAAATCAGCTTTAAGTTTGATGGTTTGATCTTCATCTTCAATCCAGGTTCCATCATCTAGCTGCTCTGTACGACAAAACTCCATTGAGACTATTCGTCCATTTTTGACATTTACTTTTCGTGGTGACATAAATGGTAGAAATTCACATTTTTCTTCCCGTGCAAGTTCCATCTGTAAACCAAATTGAAATGCAAGTACAAGAAACAAATAAATAAAAACATTAAATTCTTTAAAGTAATAACCATTCAACCAAACTTCTTTTTATTTTTGATTGTTCGGGTTTCGAATTTTAAACCAAGGTTCAAAAAAGTGAAAATGGGTTAATTATATGGAAAATACAGGAATTTATATCAAAAGTTGCTCAAACCTTAAGATTTCAGAGAGAAAGACTGGCTCGAAGACCTTCCTTGTCTACATGTCTGCTCCTACTCTAAGATTTCGGCTTACGTCTTGGCTTTTTACAAAAATCCATGTTTCAAGTTTTTTTTTATGATAATTGGGCGCCTAATTCATAGTTTTGAAAGAAAAAAAAATACAATAAAAATACCTCTTTAAATATCGCTAGACAAATTTTTTGAAAAATATAGCAAATTCTGGAAAGCCTTACAAAGCATTTACTAATGTGACCAATCACAGTTCTTCCCTGTACTAAATCCCTAATTAAAGAAAAGTCTAAAACGTTTTGAACGCTTCAGTTCTTAATTCATTGTCTGTAGTTTCTTAATTCAATCTGACAGTCTTTTTTTCATATTTAGCGAGAGCCATAATTACTTCAGTTGTGAAATGCACTGAAAACGGACTGTCAGACATAGCACCTACAACGTTCTTCTACGCCAATACAGACGAGTAAATGGTGGTATACAGAAAAGTCTAGAGAATAACAGCTGACTAGAGTGTAGAGACTTGACTCCTCCTCTCCCGTAAATTTACTCAAATACAGGAAGAATTCCCTTCAATCAACTTCTGTGCTGTCCTCGGCCCATGGAGCATTGAAAACTGATAAAGAGAGAAAATTCAGGTCAGTCTCATGAGAAAAAGAAAACCAGTCCCATCCTGAATTACACAGTAAAATCGTAAAGTTAATTATAAAGAAACTAAATGAAAATATTTGAGCGTTTGTATCCTTTTTTTTTTCTCTTAATTGGTTGCATGATAAAAGAACATCTTTGTCTAAAGAGTACTTTGTATGCAAAGCCATATTTGCATACATATTACCTAAAGTTGAATTCTAAATTTTGATGTACTAGAAACTGAATTTCCTATGTACTGCACTCTCAGCAGTCGAAATATTTGAACGTACCATTTTGAAGTATCAGATTTATTCTTATCGATGCCTCGAGTTCTTTGTCTCAGTGAGGGACGTCTGTTTACTGAGACATACCAGGCTAAAAACTGCTGATTGTTACCAGACTATGTCTACTTCGATGCAAACTCTATATCTAGGTAAGAATCTCCGAACAATCACTATATCTTCTAGATTATTTTAAGGCCTATAGAGTTTAGAGTCCCTCAAGGAATTTTAAGTTTGATACATCATATATAAAGGCCTGTACTACTGTATCAATCGTGAGCGTTTGCACAATCTCTATATAACGCGTCCATGGTTTTCCACGACTGAAATCTTTCCTATCATTTCCCATAAAACAAACAATTTTTCGATGAGTATTTTTCATCAAGAAAATATTTTGACTTAGATAGGGTGTACTCAAAGCAAGTCCCAAGCGACGGTCTTACTGTCTTATCATCAACAGTAGCTCGAAATCGAGCTACTGTTGACGATTATTGTCATTTACAATGAAGGTGTAATCTATCCATGAGAAAAAGCTTCTAGAGACAGTTTAATGTAGCATTCTTGGCATTGTTTTGGAATTACATCATATTGTAATTATGATGTCATCAAGAAAAATTTCTTGATGACTCACTGTTTTATCATCGTTGAGCTTGAAATGAAGCTGCTGTTGATGACTATTGTCATTTACAATGAAGGCGTAATCTCTCTATAAAGAAAAGCTTCTGAAGAGAGTTTAATGTAGCATCACTTTGAGGTTAACCAGCTGGTTAAACAAAAAAAAAACTAAATTCTTACGTAAAAGTTTTTATACATTTTCGTGCGGATGGGTCCTTCGGGACAATCTTAAGACTAAATGGTCGTCTGCCTTACACTAGGCATGTATAGGTTAATGGCCCCAAAAGTCCCAATCATTTTGTCTTAACCTAACAATTTCACTGCGGTCCTCTTTCAATCAAGACTTCAGATTGTGTAGACATGATTACAATCGGCAGATCTGCGTTTGAAGTAATACTACAAATTCTTGAAAAATTACAATTGTTCAAATGTTTTACAATAATTTATTATAATACTTTAAAAAAATTCAAAATAGATAACAGTTTTTTATGTATTTTTTTTAACCAAAGTATTTTTACTAAGGATAAACTTCTTTATACACATTAGAAAAGGTTGGGGCAAAATTCCTCAATCAAATTCCCCGCTTTGTAGCCTTTGTTTTGGTCTGCTATCCAGTTTAGGTTCAGCCATGTTTCAAAAATTTAAAAGTATAGCGAGCCTGCATGCAAAATTCTGTGGATTATGAAGCAAGAATTGTTTTCTGACTTTAAACTGTCCAAATACTTTACCCCCCCCCCTTATGCACAGATATATAGCCCAAATTATATATTTCCCATCTATTCTGTTACTTGTCTTTGTCTTATCTTACGCAAAGCTGAAAGAAATTAACGAAGATACCTGTTTGTTCTCGAGTTTTACAAAGCGTAAATTTGAGTGAGTGGCGTATAATACACAAGTACTAAAATCCCTTCCCCCAAATAAGATTGCTCAAATAAGATAAAATAAAAGATAAGCTCAAATAAGATTGTCAAACTTGGAAAGCCTTGTTTTCCACGAGGGGAAGTGATGATGGGATATTTACCCGAGGATATTTTCCGCGGGGGGTTGTTTTCAAAGGGTGGCTGTATTTTCCAGGGGGGGTATTTTTGGAGGCTATTTTCCATGGGGAGTATCTTCAGAGGATTATTTTTCAGGGGAGGGCATCTTCCGCGGGGATATATTTTCTGGGGGGGTATATTCCGGGGGTAAACGCCGAGGGGGAGGTTAAACGCCGGCCATCGACCAAACCGTATTCTATTTCACTTATTTTTCCAAGCAAACTCAATGTTTGCTAAACGTCTTACCTCCTCTGGTACGGCTCGAATGTTTGTGAAACCTTTTCTAAAGACCACAAAAACGCGTTTTGCTCCACAACGGAGCGATGAGGTGGCGCAGTCGAATGCTGTATCTCCAGCACCCAAAACTATAACGCTTCCATGCAAATTTGGTAAGGACTGCTTACAGGCACACATATCTAAAACAAAATTTGTTAAGTCTTAAACGACGAAAATCATGAATATACTAAGCTGCAATAGAGGATTGTAAGATCAGCTGCATGAGTTTTGATGTAATAAAACTAAATAAGTGAGAATGAAAGATAAATTAGAGAGAATATCTTTATTGAACAAAAGGTTGAAAGGAGGATTATCAGAAGAAACAATGTATGATAAAACTGAGCACATTTGGAACAAACAGAACAATATAGGGGACCAATACCCCGATTAATTTGTTTCTCAAGTAGGATCCGCTTGACCCAGTAATTTACGAACGTAAGTTTCAAGCCATTTGGGGAAAAATGGCCCTTTTCATGGCCCCCATTTAACTGCAAGCCAATCTTTTTTCTTTTTGTGTAATTTGAGCCCCTTGGCACAAGAATAATTACAAATTAAGTATCATTACGATCAAGAACAGGAAGTTTTGTTGCCTATTTTCACCTTCTATTATGGTTTCGGTAACCCACGTCCAAACTCCATCACTAACTGATTTAAGTTTCAAACTAAACCGATCGAATAGACAAGATCAGACATGCCCGCTTTTTTACTGCACTATCTGTCAATAATGGATTTCACTATTCAGAAAAAAAGTGCTATCAGGAAATTTCTACCCGATGACATAAGGGCTATAGAGGCTAGGAGGATGCGCACTAGGCGTAGAAAAGAAAAGGTAGTAAAATGGGGGCCAGTCACTCTCAAACCTTTTTCAGCTCTAAAAATTTCAGTTCCCGTGGAATGAGCAGCTTCCTCAGTTTTGATAACCAGCTTTTCCGCATAAATCGGCTTTATCAAATTCAGGTAAGAATGTTGATTATAACTAGCATTTCGTTAACAAATGTGATTAACAAAAGTTTGTACTGTTATTTGAGTATAACGCTCGATAATGATTGCTTCATTGAGATCAGAAAATGATAAATTTGTATTTTTTGTTTTTAATCTAAAAAAGATGCGCAAAGAAATGTTTGCAAAGAAAAATAATGAACCATATTAAAACCTAAGACGAGCAAAAATGAGGTCATAAAACAGTTCAATCTTGAAACGATGGAAAATTACTATGAATGGACAAAGGAAACCCGAAACGAAAAAGAGCTAAAACGAATTATCACACAACATATATAGATAGCAGACACAGCTATGGATGAATAGTTGAGAGCAGAAATTAAAGCGAACACTTAAATCGAACTTCAGACATACAGAAATTCCCTCAAAAAATAGTTGGCGAAAACGCTCTCTTAAACCTCCAAAAGGCAAGGGCATTTTCACTTTATTAGAAACAAGACATATTTAAACAGTCGTCTTTTGTCATTAAAATAATACGAATAAGAAAAATACTAGACAAGTTTAAAGGACACAAATTATAATTTCTTAGAGCAAATATATTTTTGTCTTTCAATTCAACTTTATTCTTTGAAAAGGCGACTTTTATTCTCAGGATTTTACCTCTGCTTCGATTTCATTCGAAAGTTAAGGAAAATTATGCTCAAACCCAGATTTTGAACTTCGACTTCAAATTTTTCTACAGTAAGGGCCTTGTATTCTTGGCGAATATTTTAATGTCTAACACATGGATGCTCTACAAGAAAATTCGCTACAAGCCACGAGAATGTAAGAAAAAGGAGGGCAAAACTAACTTTTCAGAATGTAAGGAAGCGATTTTGCTGCTGTTTCGGATTTTTCAATGAAAATAGCCCAAAAAAGACATTTTCCATGAATATACCAAAAGCAGGCATTTCAAATGGAAAAGCAAAAGGACAGCAATCATTTGAATCATGGGAAGGCCATCCCCCATATAACCAACCCTACCATGCAAAGTAGCCTGGAAAAAAAATTCTGACTCATCTCGTGCCCTGCTTTTGAGGACGGACTATGTATTTCTTCCTCTACTTTGGTCTTCTTGACCCAAGGATTTAAAGATGCAAGTTTTGAGCTCATCGGGGGATTATTTTTTTGGCTCTTGTTCATAGGCAGTTTTAGACGAGGAACAGAGCTGGTACTTGGCCCGGGTGCAGTAATTTTAGGGGCGCAAAATTTCTAATGAATGAACTAACGATTATAATCATTTTGTAAGTTTTGAAGTATTATTTTATTAAAATGAAGACAAGGGCACAGCTAATAAATGAAAACAGTTAATTATTATTAATTAATTAATTTTTATATTATTAATTAAAATTAATTACCAGATAATTAATAAAATAAAAATAAAAGGTTATAATCAAATATTTAAATTCAGATAATTAAAATAATCAAATAAATTGAATAAAAATTAAAAATTAAGCAAACAATAAATTCATAATTAATTAATAAATCGAAAATAGTTTTGTCAATAAATGAAAATTTTGTTCAGATTCGGCCTGGATATTTGTGGGAGACCAAGAGGAAGGGTACTTATCCAGATTTCGCTCCGGACACATGTGGGTTCAGAACCGGCACTGACCTTTTTAGGGTCCATTTTTGGGGAAAGGGGGAAATAGTGCCCAGTTTTTTTTTTACAATAGGTTCCTCTTGACCCAACCACTTACGGTTGTAATTTCCATAACTTATCAGAAACAAAGTTTTTGGCCCGTTTCTGGGCCCAGAGCACCCCCTATCCACCATTCACAACAGAATGTGTGACTCTTTTGACCCTAAGAACGATACATGAGCATCTCAAGCCACTTGGCAACCAAGATAATGCTTATAAAGCCTATAAAAGCTATCTGTAAACAATCCTTGTCCATAGGATTTTGGGGTCATACTATCCCCAAGGAATATTTAGTGAATCTTGGACTTTTTCAAACAGTTGGTTATTTCAAAATTTGATAAAACGTCTTTGGGGTTTGCCCGGACCCGGGTAGAAAGAAAGACAATGAGAGAAAGCTGGTCACCCTCTAATTACTTTCAACTTTTAATAGGGCGCTAGAACTTTAAATTTCAGATCAATTGAGCTACATTCGAAGTTTCTACAATTAGCCCTTTTGCATAAAGCGGTCAGAGAAAAAAATAATGGCTCTGTATTTAGGCAGCGCTATAAACGAAATATTAGGTAGCGTCTAAAGATATATTTAGATATTTTTTTAGTGAGATTTCATTTCTAAGATATCCCAGAACTTGTAAAATATGATACTTAGAAAAAACATGAGGCATACATTTCACAGTCATAAATCATTAATAGAGCATTTCGATCTTTGCAAACTTTGTTTCACCAAGTTAAGGTGCTCTTTATTTACAGTAATGAGACGGATTAAACAAGACTATAAAATTGGTTTATTGGAACTTACTTAGAAACTATTAGAAACTTACTTGGTTTGCTTCCAGCTGATACTTTTGGTAAAAAATCCTTGGAAGTAAAGAAGCCCATATCTTCTGTGAGGTCTTTGAAAATTGGGTCTCGTTTACCATTAGGTAATCCAATACCAAGAAACACGGCTTTATAACCGTCATCTTTCATTCCCTAAAATAGGACAAATATTGGTAAAAAGCAAAGCTCATCCGACATTTACCAAAAAGGAGGGGACTGGGCCTTACCTGCAGGAATGTCATCACCCGAATATGCTTTTTTTAGAGTTCGTCGTTATCACTGAAATCTGAAATAATTCTGTTCTGAACGTAACAGTTTCAATTTCTATGTAGGTAACATAGACTATCACTTAACATTGCCAGAATTCTAAATTATTTTAATTAGGGCCAATTTTCCCATTGAACGAAGGTGAACTAATGTGCACTTCACGTCCTCGTGAAAACTATCATTTGTTCAAAAAAAGATGGATTTCTCCATCCAACTCTACCCTGGTCTTAAGACAGAGTTGACTAGAGCTCTTTGTTAAGTTCAATCAGATAAAGATAAGAGGTAAATGAGGGGGGGGGAATACTAGGTTTAATAAATCGGCTGGAAAACACAGGTTCACTCGGATAGATGACTTTCATCCAGCTCCCCTCCCCGTCTAAGTGAGTTATGGGTACTTAGTCTCGTTTTTGGCTTTACCTTTTTCACTTCATCTCCTGTATATTCACATACACTGTTATACCATGGTTCACAAAACTGTATATTTTGGCTTTTCTTCTACACAAAAAGTCTCCCATATAACTAATGCAGCAAGTTGCGCTCAAAGGATTGAGTAGGAAAAAATAAACATATGTTGAATTTTTAGCGGAGTTTGAATATTTCAATGAAGATGGCGTATTTTTCATGATGTGTGATGAGCATGCAACCAAAAATAGATAAATTTGACGCCAACCCATGAACACCCTATCAGTGTCAAATAATGTTTGCATTAACACCGTGGGTGAGTCAACCAATGAACTGAATACAACAAAATCGAACAACATAAATTAAAGGACTAAAAAGACCGCAAAATTATCGGACTGTTTTCATTCCGCAAAGTAAGATTAACAAAAAAAAATAAATAAACTGAAGAAATAAATATCGAGAATTCGGTTTTCTAAGTTCAATGGAAATACTGAAAGAACATGACAAATATGCCGGGAGGACAAACTAGGAGTACAATTTCCTTTCAATTCCTTCGATAGCGCTGAAAAGGAGAGGCGGTTGCTCTCCCAAATATTTGTTTTGTTCATCCAGATTTTTCAATGGCCCTAAAAAGCTCATTTTCGACCTTTATTTTTTCAGTTTTGTATTTGTTGTGTCAGGCCAATATGGTTTAGTTCTCAATTAATTTTATCTTTATTCGTTTTTCGCTTCTTTATCAATTGCATCAAAATATGTCCATGACCCGACATATCTCAATGACCATGAAAAAGTACGTTTTTAAAAATTATGGCCTAATCCAGGATGCACTCAACCTATACTCACCAGCTTTTAATTCTGTGATATAAATTAAAAATTGTAAACAAAACTTGAACACAATTTATAGTATGCTCAGTACGGCACATGTAGCATATTTGAGATTGACCTCAGCCTAAATCTATGATAAAGTGAAAACGGGTAAATAAAAGCAATACACTGTAACTATACTTCACAAGCAAATCTATATTTTTGCAACTAATACAAATCTAATGATCAATTGAATTTCTAAAGATAAACATCCTCGCTTTCTTACCTGTAAAGTCAAATCTTCAACAGACAGTCTTTTGTTGTGGATAATTTTCACTCCAAGGTCTTTCATGAGTTCAACTTCAAAGTCAACAACATCAAACGGCAGTCTGTACTGTGGAATTTCTGAAGAACTGTCAAAGAGAAAATCTAATGAGTGTTAAATCAGTTTTAGCAAAGGCAAGGAATAGAAAAAATTCGTTTAACATTTATAATTCATCTACTAAATTTAAAGAAGAGTAAAGTTACATGTTAACTCTAACCTAGGGTGACTATTAGACAAGATTCAAGACTTTTATTTAAACTTCTGTACAACACACACAATATAAAAAAAGGGTCAAGCCGGAGACACAAGGTCGATTGAAAAAAGACACGGTATAACAAAATAGCACACCTCTTTGAAAAAAAACAAAACAAAAACAAATGCATAAAATAAATATAAATAAAACCACGACTCACCACTAGACGGGAACCCACCCACGAAACAACTGACACTCGGCAAATATCAATCCGAAAAACAAAACAAAAACAGTGTGCAAACGAGGATGACCGATGACCGGCAACTTATTTGAAAAAAAAAAGAAATGAGCCCACCTCATCAACACCAAACAAACAACTATTCACTTTAAGATTTTTTTTTATCACTGTTTCTTGAATTTATTTACAAGGATTGAATGAAGTTGCTTTTTTATATGTGGGAGAGATTTACTGTAGTCAATATATGGTAGATAAAGATACCATGAACCCATGATCGAGAAATATGGCGAGATCGAGAAATATGGCGCCCCTGAGACATCTTATTAACAAATGGAGAATAGAGAAGGAGAGAGAGGGGGAGCATAAAATGGAGCAGTTTATTAGGGTCTTTTGCATACGACTGTCATCTTAAGGTCAAAAGCATATGACATTTAGAAATGGGTAATACAACATTCAAATACGTTGTTATTTAATTTGAATGTGATTTTGTAGACGGAAGAAACATTTTTATTTTGTTTTTTGGTTCGAAAAAGAGTGAGCCAACCACTTGGTCCCCTGAGGACATTCTTTTTATCGGGCAACGAATAGCCGAGCTGCTAAACCAAAGTTCAAGTCGTGTGTGAACCTCTTCCTCTTCCGTGCTATCTTTTCCACTTCCGAAAAATCACTATAAAGTGTTACACAATACATAGCAGTATCATTAATACAAGTTATCCATAATCTTTAAATTTTCTGCAGTATGGGTAATCTGATGATTTTTAATTCTTGGTTTGTAGCACTGTAGTTATTGCAACCTTCACTCACATCAGGTGCGCAAAGAGGGTGTCTGTTTGTTCAAACTTGTCACATTTACACTTCCCTCCCTGCATCTAATGTATTTTATGATTGGGATTAGACAATTGTACCTTTTATCATCTGATCTGTAAGAATATAAAAAAGTATGGCTCTTTTTATAGAGCATATACTTATTCGTAATCAATACCAATATTTCCAAGCAAATTTAGAAAAATTACGTCCTCAATGATAAAATTCTTTGTAAAAGGGCAATTTTAATGAACCAGTTTTTAAAAAGGTCGAAATAAGATTCATTTTTCACATGGCTCTTTTCTGACCCGTCTCTGCGAATCTGTGTATTTCTGACGGTCATTTTTTTTTTAAACCAGTTCAAGAACTTGTGGATCAGGAGTGCACAGATTGCATCTTCAAGGAATAATCTACACGGCTTATACAGGTATGTTAGAACCAAGGGTTCTTATACGGGGTAAAGCAAAGCCAACGACTCTTTACAGAACCTTTAAAAACTCCTTATAGGGGTTTAGAGCCTTAGAAAGGAACGACATTAGAGTTTAACCGTCTTTTACACAAAACTGTGTCCTATGCGATCCTCAATTTCATCCATCTTTGAATATGCATCTAGGAAGACTAAGCGAAATAGCTCTAAGAAAAGAAAGAACTACCGCGTAGTAGTGGGAGGGCGGCAAAATAAACTAGCCTCTCTTAGTATAGCTAACATTTTACGCCTAGATTTGCCAGCTTATGGTCGATTTGGGTTGGAGACTTTCTGTATAACACGGTCAAATTGAGGCCTATCTACCCATGGTAACTAATCGTGCTTCTATTACATGGTTAATAAAATAAATTATTTTTATTTTTACCTAAGATCTTGTTTATTGACGTGTAATTACCAACTCTGTTATTCTAAGTGCTAATTTACTATAATTCAAGTTTGTAATATCTTTTCAATTTTGCCATCTCAACAAATGCACGTGCCAAAAAATAATTAAATAAACAAAAATAATTTAATGAAATAAACAAAACCAGGAACATCAATGAACAATACAGGGATCTTAGATTGCATAAAACCGTAAACAATTTAAGTTTGATAAATTACTATATGGCGAAAACGATGGAGGATAAAGAATTTATTAGAAACCTGAAAACTTTAGAGCCCTGAAATCTATGACTAGACACAAAAAAAAGAAATGCCCCAGATGTCAAACTTTGGACTTGCTCTAAAAAGTAGAAATTAGTTCATATTTCAAGTTTAACGTTTGCTCTGGCTCTCAAAGACGTTTCAAAATAAACAAAATACTTGCCTTAATCCTCCAACGTATTCATTTCGTTCAAATATTGTAACATCGGAATATCCCAATCTGGCGAGAAAAGTGGCACAAGATATTGAAGCCGGGCCACAACCAATCAATGCAATTTTTGATGAATAGCTAGGTGGCATTACTTCTGGCAAATCTGGTGGCCGTATCTGAGGGATCCTCATTTGCTTGAAGATCTAAAACGGAAGATTATTTCTAATAAAACTTTTGCATATGGGAGATTTTAATGCATTTTAAAACATAGAGTTAAGGTTAGCCTTCTACATTTATTTAACCCTTTTTTTGTATTACAGTGCTACGACTGGTGCTACTAAAAATTAAAAACGTAGGCTAGAAGCCAAAGGCAAAATTTCTCCAGAGTGAGATTTAGGGTTGTCTAGCCTTGACCTTTCTCCTTCGAAGTTGATTGAGGATTAACTAATATTTGAAAGTTGCTGACGAGAAGGAAAATGTGAGAGGAAATTTTTAATAATAAAATTAAATTTTGTGGTGCAAAAGATGACACTCGTAACACTTAATGGGAGGGTCTCATAGGCATCAATATCAAATGACAGAGGCAGAAAATGACGTCGCAAAGATGACAGGAAATATTTTACGCATATGGAAGTATCGGCAGGGACCTATCCGGGTTTTTTCATCGAGAGGGTGGGGGGTTAAGCATCTTTTAACTGGATTTTTTAAGACCAACTGGCGAGTCAAGGAAATATTTTTTTTTAGATTTCTATAAGAAACCATCGCTTTGACCTCCACCCCACACACACTGAAATTTTTGTTCACTCGTAAGAAAACATAACAAAAATGCATAGAAGAAAATGATGAAATTTAACTGAAAATATGCAAAGGAATTACAGAAAGTATTAAAGCGAAAAGAAACTAGCTCTTTTTCTTTTTCCTGTTTTTATTGGTCATGTTGGTACATTTCTTTCTCTTTCCTCGTTTGAGCTGACAAATCTTGGTAATAGAACAATGTACTGAAGTTCAATGGCCGTCCATTCATGGAATACTGAAGTTCAATGGCCGTCAATACCATTCATAAAATGAAGAACAGACGGGAAAACTAGCATTACGTAATATAAAAACAAAAGTAAAGAAAATAATGACATCCCAATTTATTCAAAAATAAAACAAATTTTTTAGTGAGTTGTACCGTGTCGTGAGCCGCACAATTTTTAATTGTTCAGAACTTTGAGCTATTGGGACTAAAACTGTTACAGCAAGCTTACATAAAGATTAAAAAAAAAAGTCTAAAATAAAAAAAAAGTTTCTTAAGTTGAGATGAAATCGCTGACTGATGGAAGGATAATTTCCTGAAACTTTCAAGTCTCCAGATCCAAAACTAGAATGAATTCCTCCGAAGTCTAAGAGCAAATTGGCTGCTCCACCCTTTTGAAACTCCACGAGTCCCTCCCCGACCCGCCAAGTTTCAAAGGCCTATCAGCAGGTGTACACGGTACTTCCACTATTTTCAATTTTTTTAGTTTCCCTGAAAATCCACGAAAAAGTAAAAGTTCTTGGCATCTTTGCATTTTCTCCCTCGCCATTCCCTCGTGTTTTGTGTTATCAGTTCGAGTCTTATATATGAAATACAATCTAAAAATTAGGTAGAGGCTTTAGTCAGCAGTTTGGTATAAATAGGACAAGAAGAAGTGATAAGCATTTCTTAGCTAAATACCACAATTTAATGAATTGAACCATCCGTTATGAATGTCATTCTAAATAATTTTAAAGCCTATTAATTTTGGCTCAGTTTGAACATTTTTGAATAGTCAAAAGTTTATTTGAACTAACATGATTAATAAAAAAATCTTTTTTCAAATTTCTTTGAATGGTAAAGCTATGTGCGTTATATGCCCCCCCTTTATCCAAGTGTCGTTATCCATAATTCTATCCGTGTATGAAAATATTTAGTAAGAGTATATTACAACGTGCTGCAATTACGAGGGTCATGTTCTCTACTTTAAATCAGAAAGGAAAAACGAAATCAAGTCAGCAAATATCATTACAACTAGCCTTATTAACTCATATTTAGTTCTTTGATGGCATAAGATAAAAAAAAATATGAATGTACCAACAATACTGCAGTTTGGCCAAATATAATGTAAAATATTTTTCATAAAAAACGACATGCCTCCTTTTCCTACAACAAGGCTGTTGACCTGGAATTACTGCTTTGGGTTTACATACGGTTCTGTGATATTACTAGTGTAGATAGTTTCAGTTACTAAGGATACAAAGTTCTTATTTTATAGTCTAGGCCAAATTGGCTACTAAAAATAATAGTAATAAAACTTACATCAGTGGCAAATTGTTGGAGACCACCAATATTAATAGGGCCTTCTTCAGCTGCATAAAGATTACAGCCACCAACACATAGATCTGAGGTTGGGCATACCATACCACAAGTTAGTCCTAGGGGATTGTCCGAAAATATGGCCTTTGCTGCACCATAATAGTTCTAGAAAAGAAAATACATCAAATATTCCGATCTATTGTAATTATCTGCAACTGGATACTGCTAAGGGTGTTGCTTGTAATTGGTATTGCTTACCGAAAGTGTAAATTTTTGTGGTTTTCTCGATTAATTAGTTAGCTAAAAGATGTTCCTAATTTGTATTCATATGTGTGTCTATATGTTGGTCCTGTCGAAAAGAAGATAAATTCAGCAACATTTCATTTTTAATTAGAAGAAAAGAAGATTGTATCACCTTTATTACAAATTAAACGCAATATTAAAGAAGTCAAGACAGTCTGTCTTGAACAGAATTAGAGAAGTCAAATCTGTAAACTTTGTGATTTTCTCTATTAATTAGTTGGCTAAAAGATGTGTTTATAATTTGTGTTTATATGTGAGTCTATATGTTGGTGCTGCCAAAAAAAGATAAATTCAGCAACATTTCATTTTTAATTAGAAGAAAGGAAGATTGTACCACCTTTATCAAAAATTAAACGCAGTATCGAAGACAGTTAGTCAACCTTTTAAGTCAAGGGAGCGGAAACTTGCTGAGACCCGAAAAATATTATTTTGTTCAGAATAATAATTTTTGATACTTTTGTTTGTTTTAATTTTGTTAACAATTTTTGTTGTTAAAACTTTTATTAACGTTAAATTGCATTATGAACAAACTTTTAATGTGAAATAAGGAGACAAAACAATACAAAGCAATAATCACACTTCGGTAAACCCCCTAGCGCTCAATCTGGTTCACTTAGGGGGACTAGGGCGCATTTGAGAGGATAGTGATTAATTAGTATATTCGGGCAGGGGCGCAATATCGTCAAATTCCCAGGAGGAGGGCAAAGTTGGAGTCAATTTTCACAAGTCAAGTGAAAATTAGCAAATGAGAAATGAGCCACAAAGGCAAAGGTATACGAAAGAAAACTGATCTGTTTCTGTCGATGCTTGAATTATGTAGGCCTATCTTTGTTTTGAAAAGATTTTTGTAGAAACTAAATTTTAGCTGGGGTAACAAACTGGGGCCTGATAGGGAGAAGTAGCTCCCCCTGCCCCACAGAAAATTACGTCCCTGGGGTTCGGTAGAGCACTTAAAGACAAAGTTTAAGGAGCAGGTTTTTAAAAAGGCTGTCTAGTGACGCTTATTTCCCAAGTAACACTATTTCGAAAATAGTAATAATAAAAATAGTAACACAAAATATTAATAGAAAATAGTAATGCCCCGCAATTCTCAAAGATTTGTCTTTGGTTGTTTCAAAATTATTATGTTTTTAGGGCATTAACGTTTTCTACAGTGTTGCCGCGCTGAACCGTGAAAAAATAAGCAAAACTAATTAAATAAAACTGGCAATGCAAGTCGCCCAACACACTTCATAAAATTAACAACCTGTCGATTCCCACAGACAAACACACCTTCTAAGAAAAGCTACACCTTCTTAGCCTGTCTGGTGCCATATGTTTCAGCTTATTTTTTACCCACGTTTTTTTTTTTGAATTTGGTTGCTGCTACTACCAAAAACTGTTTGACGCACATGAGTCTTTTTGATTAATTACATAAAAAAACTAGTTTTTTTAACTGAAAGTAAGGAGCGACATTAAAACTTAAAACGAACAGAAATTACTCCGTATATGAAATGGGTTGTCCCCTCCACAATCCCTCACTCTTTACGCTAAAGCTTTTAATTGTTTTAAAAAGCAGAATTGTGGCAAAGAGTCAAACTTTAGCGTAAAGAGCGAGGGATTGCGGAGGGGACAACCTATTTCATATACGGAGTAATTTCTGTTCGTTTTAAGTTTTAATGTCGCTCCTTACTTTCAGTTAAAAAAACTAGTTTTTTTATGTAATTTCTGAACGTTTTTGAATTAATGCATGTTTGATTTTGACTCTCCACACATAAATTATTAAAATGAAATTTGCATATTAATTCCTTTTCTGGCTAAATGGCTTTCTCTTAGTTTTGATCAGACGATTTTGAGAAATAAGGGATGGGGAAGGAGGCCTAGTTGCTAAGTAATTTTTCGGTTACATAAAAAGGCAACTATAAATTTTAATTTTAACGAATTTTTTTATTAGTAAAAAAATACTTAACTTAAGAATTAACTTAAGTAACAAACTTTTATATTCTTTAATTTTTATTATGTATATGAGGGGGTTTGTACCCTCGTTAATACCTCGTTCTTTACACTAAATCGTAAGTTTTGTCCAAATTCTTTAAGAATGACCCCTGAATCAGAAAGGCCGTAGAATAAATAGTTGAAATTGCTAAAAAATACTACAGCATAAAGAGTGAGGTATTTATCTCCTCCTAAATACCCCGTTCTTTGTGCTAAAGTATTTTTAAAACCCCTTATATGCGTAATAATCTGTGATCGTTTTAAGTTTCAATGCTACTCTTTACTTTCAATTGAAAAAACTTTTCCATGTTTATTTTTTCATTGTTTTCTTTTATGGTAATTTTAGAAAATCCTGCGCCCTTTTCATTGAATTTCTGTTCCCCCATGACATATTTCTCCAAGGAAAGATCCTCCCACATAGCCCCCTCCCCTCAACCCCATCCCCAAAACCAAAAAAAAATCCCCTGAAAACGACTGTACACTTCCCAATAACCATTATTATATATAAACACTAGTCGAAGTTTGTAACTTGTAGCCCCTCCCCCAGGGACTGTGGGGGAGTAAGTCATTCCCCAAGACATAGTTATTATGGTTTTTGACTATGCAGAACAAAATGGCTATCTCAAAATTTTGATCTGTTGACTTTGGAGAAAAAATGAGCGTGGGAGGGGGCCTAGGTGCCCTCCAATTTTTTTGGTCACTTAAAAAGGGCACTAGAACTTTTCATTTCCGTTAGAATGAGCCCTCTTGCAACATTCTAGGACCACTTGGTCGATACGATGACCCCTGGGAAAAAAAAAAAACAAAAAACAAATAAACAAATAAACACGCACCCGTGATTTGTCTTCTGGCAAAAAATACGAAATTCCATATTTTTGTAGATAGGAGCTTGAAAATTTTGCTATAGGGTTCTCTGATACGCCGAATGCGATGGTGTGATTTTCGTTGAGATTCTGTGACTTTTAGGGGGTGTTTTCCCCTATTTTCTAAAATAAGGCAAATTTTTTCAGGCTCGTAACTTTTGATGACAAAAACTAAATTTGATGAAACTTATATATTTAAAATCAGCATGAAAATCTGATTCTTTTGATGTATCTTTTAGCATCAAAAGTCCGTTTTTTAGAGTTTCGTTTAATATTGAGCCGGGTCGCTCCTTACTACAGTTCGTTACCACGAACTGTTTGAAAAAGGAATTCCCAATTTTTCTGAATTTAAAAAAAAAACTATAACCAGCTGTGAAAATTTGTATTCAAGCAATTCAGACAGTCAGATTTCATTTTCTCTGCTCTTTATGCTTTAAAAGAGGGTTTACAGTTCCCTATCTTGAACAACAAGGAAAATCACGTTCTTGCACGGGTAACACAGAGATAACACCAATCTGCCTAATTTCTCTCCCCCCATGGATGATTGGTTATAAGCGTATACCCCCATAGAAAATATCCCCACGGAAAATAATCACCCCCACCCCCCGCGGAATTTTCTGCCTAGGGCATTTTCAGGGGGATATTTTCTAAAGGGGGATTTTCAGGGGGGTAATTTCTGCGGAGAGGAGGGGGTATTTTCAACGGTTTATTTCCCGGGGGAGGTGGGTAAACACCTGCCACCAATTTGTATATATATGTGTGATTCGTAAATGTTGCTTAACAATGAATTAAGCCATTCTGCGACATCTGAAGGGGAAAAAAATTATATCACTGCATTCATTAGCCTCAGATCTACCCATTCACCTGACGAGAATTATTATGTTGTTTGGGCTTTTTCTTAGAAAAAAAGTTCTAAACTAACTTAAAATTCGATTAATGGATGATACTGAATCGTAGCTACGGAGCAATAGTGAATTTTTTTTCCATGGAAATATTACAACCGTAGGAGAGCAGAAAAACAACTTAAAGAAACGAGAACGGGGATCATGAACCTTTATTCTTTTCTTTTTCTTTTTACAACGAGTTTCATTTTTCGATAAAGCATAATTCTAATCAGTAGTGCCAAGCAAATGTGGAGAGGAGGGAGGATTAAAAAAAATGACGATACAAAGAAATTCAAAATCTAGAGAATTTGAATTTCTTTGATTTTGTCTTTTTCTCGATTTTGTCTAATAAAATAACCAAAAGGTTAATTTTCAATTTTCAAGACAGGGGCAGGGCCATTACCCCCTCCCCACCTGGAACCCAAGTTCATAATGGCGAATTTCTCATTGATAAACTTGATATGATTGAGTAAGTCATGTTTTTGAAAATATCGATTTTCAACATAAAAGCACCCAAAAAAATTTCGACAAGATTTTTAAAACAATCTTCGTATAATCAAATAACAAAATATCATATTGATTAACGTAAAAGAAAGTGAGAAAAAAAAACATTGAGAAAAGATTTATCAGTTGCCATGCAAATCGACAACTCTATATATAGCTAAACCAATAAAAGGACAGCCATAAGAAACTAGTTTTTGATCATTTCTCTAGAACATTTTCTACAAGCAAAATAAACCGTATGCGCTTTAAACTTATCAGTGAATTCAGCCAAGGTTTTTATTGTAGTTTCTTAATGTAATTAGTGGACAGGCATTTCAATTTAAAAATGGGTCCCTTGCAGGGCCGTATCTAGGATTTTTGTTCGGATGGGGGGACTTTTTAATCGAGGGGGGTTGGATTCAAAAGCACTTTTTAAGTATTTAAATTTAAAATGGGTCCCTTGCAGGTTGATATCTAGAATTTTTGTTCAGATTGGAGGGGGCTTTTTTCGAGGGGGCGGATGAATTCCAAAAAATTTAGATAACGCAAAAAAATTTGTTTACAAGTACTTTGCTCCTTTTCAGTCGGACAAAAATTTTGGGACGGGGAAGGTAGAGTCAAACCGGTTACCCCCCTGGATATAGCCCTAGTCCCTAAAACTAGTGAATAAACTAATTCATAAAGCTTTATAAAGGAAATGAAGGAATACAAAACAAATGTATGGACGCAATATAAAATACTGATATCTGGATGCTTGTTGTACTTACACACTAACTAAAGTGAGGTCAGCAGGGATGCCTGTATCCAGGAGGGGTTAGAGGGTTTGACCCCCACCCCCAACCCACCCCTGAAATGAATATAAACAAATTGATGTCTGAATCAGTTCGAAAGTGCCACTCTTTTAGCCTCATAAACAGAAAATTTTACTGAATTTTTATCCTTAGTCTCTCATAAAAATATTGGGCAATTTTGGCGTATAAACCCACTTTTATGGCCCTAGGCACTCAACCCAAAAAAGGTCCACTGACTTCCTCCCAATAACCGATCCTATACTGCCACCGTATATCCTTCCAACGATTCTATACTGTAATATTAGTGTTCCTGTAAATACAACTTACACTAACAGACCATTTCGTATGAACTAAATATATGTCTAAGGACGACTGCGCCATCACGCGGTAGTACCAACTTTGAAAAGAAGAGGAAGCGTAAATGGCTTTTTGGTAGTTTCAAGCCAATTGGCTATCCAAAGTTAAGCCACAATCCAGTAAGGCCCCAAGATGGCAGAAATAGGCACTTTGCTGTGGCATAACACTCGATTTTACGCAGAAAGGGCACTAGAACTTTTATTTTCCGTTAAAATAATCCCTAAACTAGTATTACACAACCAGTTGTTTGATACGATTATCCCTAGTAAAAGAAAACGAAAGCAAAAAAAGTAAATAAGCATCCATAACTATCTCTTTTTATTTTTTAAAACTAGCCTTGGCCTAGCTAGCTTGTCCAAGAGACTATGTCTCAGACAGTAGACTGGTTATCCAAATGAGGAAACAAAATAACAATTGCCAATGGGTCCCAAGACAAGCAAGGTACCTGACAAAATAAAATTTATTACTTCCACCGAAATTTATCTCTTTTACCGTGCATAGTTTTCTCGTGAAAAAAATATAACAAACTTAAATTTTTTTTCAACAAAACAGCTTGAAATATACGTAATAAGATTTTGGATTTGATAGTGTAATTATTCATCAGGATCAATTTCCATTTTGGGGGTGCTTCCCCTTCTTGTAAATTACGCAAACTTTCTATTAACAAAATTATGAATTTTAATGGCTTATGATGGGTTACTTTAAGTTAAAGAATTTACCACATTTAGAATCAGCACTAAAAGCGGATTCTTGTGATTGTCAAACTTCCTTTTTTAGAGTTTCGGTTTCAATTGGTAAAAATAACTACTTAGTACTTACCGTTCAATATCACGGATGGTTTTAAATATTAAATAAGCTAAAGAAAACAGTTTTCCAAACGAAAG
Organism: Artemia franciscana; assembly: GCF_032884065.1. Taxonomy (NCBI): domain Eukaryota; kingdom Metazoa; phylum Arthropoda; class Branchiopoda; order Anostraca; family Artemiidae; genus Artemia; species Artemia franciscana. The sequence continues at coordinate 37,558,946 of NC_088871.1, forward strand.
TAATAACTCTAACAAAAGAGCAATATAATAAAAAGTCATATTTTTAATTTGCACCTTGAGGATCGAAAAAAAATATTTATTTACTTTGCTTTAAACAATCAGTTCTTAGTTAAAATATTTAGGCTCTAATATAATCGGTAAATAAAATATTTACAGTTGCCATTTCGCTGTTTTTTGCGGTTTAAGATAAGCAGTAGCTAAACTTATGCATAAAGACCGGGGTAGAGTTGGTCAGCGACCCCTTCCATATGAAGAATAATTTCGGTTTGCTTAGAGTTTAAATATACCTCTTTACTTTCATTAAAAAAACAAGTTTTAATTTGGCACACTTTAAGGGATTAGGTAATTTATAATCAAATTCCGCGAATCTTACAGAATTGCTAGCTAAGTGGATAGCGCTCAAGATTTGGAATCTTGAGGTCGCGGGTTCATGTTCTGGTGTCACTGGTGATTTGTTTGCTCTCCATGGTGTGACCCTGTAAGCTCAGCCACAGTTGACCCAGCTCTAAATGGGTACCTGGAGAAATCTGGGGGAAAAACACGGGAAGCGTCGGATGAGTTGCCCACAAACACGCATTGCACTCCCGGCCGGAGGATTGAATCAGGAGATCGTTTACCTGCGCAACGCAGACCATTAGTCAGCATGCGAAAAAGTTTTTTTTTACATAATCAGCAATTCACTTCGCTCCCAGTATCAGTTTAGTTCCCAAAACACGACAAAGACAAGAAACTTACCTTTGTTGAAATACTGCTTATGAAACTCTTTACGTCCAATTGGGTAGGACACGATTTTTGACAAGGAGCATCGGCACATTTGAGACATCTTAATGCTTCTCGTAGGGCACCACGTTCACTTAGTGTCGTGTGTTTGATATCATCGAAGTTCTTAAACAAGGGGGCTGGACCACAACTCTGCGTGGAGAGATAAAAATAAACTCTAGAAGCAACATTAAGGGAGGAGAAGAACTAGGAGAATCCTTTTATCTCTCTATAGTCCTCAAAACATCCTTTTCGGATGCTGTTAGTTTTTTCGGCAAAGCCTAAATTCTAAACTATGAAATTTTTATAGCTATTTGTTGTACCTAAGTAAATCGAAAATTTACCAAGTTGGTTCTAGGCCACCAAAAAGGTAATTGATAACTAAATGGCAAAGGTGAATAAACTACAAAGCGAGAAGCAAATTTCAGTTTTTTCCCATCGTTTCAACAGTCAACTTTTCTTCTATTCTTCAAGTTTTTGAAAATTCACTATTTTTCAGGATTTTCTGGAAATTCGTCACAAAAAATTGGTCCAAAAAGTCCCTTCGTGAAATTAGAATTTCAAACTATTCCCCTAAGAATGTTTATTGTCCCATCCCTTTGGATAATGACTTTTCTATTCTATTCCTTTTTTGCAACTAATCCATTTGTAGCTGGATCGTTTTAACTGTTTCTAATCTTATAACTAGATCATTATGCCTGGAACTTTAACTTGATACAGTAGAGATGTCGCACGTTATGGCAATTTCAGAAGAAAGAGAAGTCTTTATAATACTATTCAACTTATTGATAGCATAAAAATTACTGACTTTAATACAGAAAACATTTCAGGTGCTGTTTCAATTCTATTTATTCATTCGAGAGCTTATGAAAGGACAAAATATTTGTTTATCCTTCGGGTGAGTACATGAACAAAATGAGTAGGTTTGATTTCCCAACGTGTAAGCTGGCCAAATACAGTTCCCGGTGTAAGAAGCACAGATTCTGGAAATTCAGAACTTAGTCAGAAAGAAGGGAGTCACATGACACCAGAAAGTGTAAACATCTGAATTCAAATGGCAAGTTTTTTTTTAATAATTAGTTCATGATCCCAGTGTATTTGTGGCAACAGTGCATCTTTACCCTTGAATTTTTCGTTCCAAAATTGCAGCTTCGATGACATTATCCATTGAAAACATTGCATGGTTGCAAAGTAGTGGTGGATTGATGCTCCGTAGAAGAATGATACTACTACTACTAACAGGAGCAATAAGTTGTATGAGGCTAAAAGAGCTGCTCACGCTCCTCTTCCAACCAAATCTATTCAAAGCTGTACTCTTTACCTTCCCGCATTTTTGTCAGCCTTACAATCAACATCCCCTTTCATAGGATCCCCTCAAGAAACTTTTCCAAATGGATGTGAAGAACTAAACTAATCTGTTGCTGTTTCTCGAATACTTGGCGACGAAAATTTCTATCTATAAAAAAAAAAAAAAAAAAAAAAAAAAAAAAAAAAAAAAAAAAGTTTACAACTAAATAATTTAAGCTATTGACGGGGATTACTTTAATTTGCTGCAATTTCATGAAGTTATTTTTAATTATTTACAAAATACAGTTGGAATCACAATCAGAATCATTTACTGAAAACAACCGTCATACACACATAGAAAAAAAGCACGAACCGGTGCTGTTTTTTTTTTTACGACTACACAGGAGGAACATTTTACTTACTAGATTTTCCCGATCGTAACAGATCCCGCTTTCGATAAGAAAATCAGGTGGAAGAAATTATAAGCTGTATTTTAATAAAAAAAAACAAAAAAACAAAAAAACGTCTGACTTCTGGTTGATCATAATTCTTCTTTTTCTTCTGCATGTTTAACGTTTTTAACATCTGCGCAATCTATATTTTACGCTGCTTATTAATTTCTCTCTTTAGAAAAAGGTAAACTATTTGGTGTTTTATTTTTCCCTTTGCGATTTTTCAATTTATCCTTTTTTTTTGTTTGCGAATGAGACAAGGCTCCGCTGGTAGGCGTTCTTTATTAAATTTTATTGGTCCTGTTTGATGATCATTATTACCACCCATTTTATCTGCTAAATGATTTGCTTTTGAGGTGTACATACACAGTATTCTAGAGAAAAAATCGAAATAAATAAAAAATAAGGAGGATAGAGCAAAATCGCGATAAACTTATGGATAGACCAAAAGTAGGTTAAAATCAGGGGCGTCGTTTGGGGGGAGGGGCAAGGGAGGACAGTTGCCCCTCATTAATGTGGAGGAAAAATTATTATGTGTCCCACGCCCCTTAACTATCTGGATATGGACCCCTCTTGCACCCCCTCCCCCCCCCCCCCCGAATAAAAATGCTGGAGATTCGCCCCTGGTAAAAATAACATTTTTGGATGGAAAGTAAAAACTATTGTGTGAATACAAAGAAAGAGTGACTCAAAGGCGGATCTAGAGCAAAAGCTGGGGGGGCATGTGACAAGGGTGCCAATAGTCAACCAAAGTGAAAAGTTTACTTCAAAAAAGAGTAAAAAACTAAACAAGGGCAAGAAAAATCTTGAGGGTAGGGTCCCGCCTGGATCCACCCCTAAGTGGACTGTAGATCCTTTCTATCACATAATAGAAATGGCCAAAATATTTAAGGACTTAGAGGGAGATGGTTAAAACATGTTACAAACGAGATGGGAGAAAAGCCATTCACACGTCATTTGCGGTAATCCAAAGAAGTTGGGCTGTATTTTTGTTCTACTGCGGGTACTTGTGTATTATACGCCACTCAATTTTAACTGTCTAAAACTAGAGAACAAACCGGTTTTTTTGTTATTTTTTTTCAGCTTAACGTGAGACAAGACAAAGAGAAGAGACAGATTAGATGGGAAATAAATAATTTGGGTTATATATTTGCATATCAGGGGGGAGGGTAAAGTATTTGGACAGTTTGAAGTTAGAAAACAATTCTTACTTCATAATATGTAGAATAATTGTACATAACACATTTCGCATGCAGACCCACTACACTTTACCCCCACCCCTAATGTGTAAATATGTAGCCCAAAGTTTATTTTTAAAATATTATAATTTCATCATATTTTGTGATATTTCATTAGGATTGAGCGTCAAAAAAATAGGCTCTAATTCAATGAAGGAACTGAGTGGCGTATTTATGCTACCTCAACCAAAATTTGGCAAGGTTAATCGACTGGCTTTTTCTGTTTTTCCGTATCTTATCTCCGCTTCCGTGTTCTCTAGATACTTAATGTTTCGTTTTGTTGTTGTTGTAAATTACATTGTCTCCTTTTCTCACCGGCAGGGTGTTATGGTTTGACATTTGAGCTTCCGATATGAAACCTTTTTCTTGTCATTTCTTAGAGGCTTTAAATAAACCTCCTTGCATAAATAAATAATTGTTAATATCAGTCAAAATCCCGAAACGTTATTTTTGTTTAAAATTTGTCAGGCAATATAAAACTTTTGAAATATCACAAGCAAGATGTGACACCGACGTAAAGTTTTTGAAGGAGTAGGAATGAAAATAATTACTCACCCCACATTTTCGGTCGTCATTTCTCTTCCAATGTTTTTTGTTTACCTTTGTTTCTGCTGATGGAACAAAACTTGCGTATGGCTTGACTTTGGGATTCAAAGCCAATAAGTTCTGAAAGAAAAACGTATCGCTGTTATAAAGAACAATAATATTATTGTCATTATTCTTAAACAATATTAGCAGAAATGCATTATTTAATATAATACTAGCTGGATAAAGGATAATTAAACAAAACTGTTTTATTAAAATTAAAAAATTTAAATTAAAAATATATAAAAAAAATTCTTTTTTTAAGAAGGAAACGAGAGTAGTTTTCCCACAGATTAAAAATGATCCCTAAAGTATATATAAAATCGGTTGGGATTCAAATCTTCACGTTCAGAATCCCATTATGATAGTCAAAGCAATGGTATCGTCTTTTCCCAGATGGTTACCATTTAGAATGGATGGCTTTAGAGAGTTGAGGAGGGGCTCATTCCAACGCCTTTACTTTAGTCATTTGAGGGCCAAAATGGATTAGAATGCAACATGATATCCTTTTAATACCCACAAGGGCTCCAAAAGAACTTATGGCGTCAGATCGAGATTTCGAACTAGCTACTTTATCAACATAGTAAAAAAAAAAAAAAAAAAAAAAAAAAAAAAAAAAAAAAAAAAAAAAAAAAAGAGAGAAAGCACGTCATGGGGAAAGATGATAGATCCAGCTCACGCATAAGGACCCAAAGTTATCCGTAAAGCCTAAATAAAACAGGGTGTTCATAAAAAAATTTCAATATAAAAGTGGACATGTTCACATTCCTCACAAATTCATTACCTATTATGATTCAAGATCACTAAGAGATTATTAGGCAATTGTCCTTAATGATTAAATTCCAGTCAATAAAAATTCTTAAGGTCACACTAAGACCGTCCTAAATCAAAACATAGTTAACATAGTTATGAGTAATATATATTTCAGTGCTAGTAGAATTTATTTTGACAGCTATATTAAGATTTTTTTTTCCTTATTTACAACACCTTATTACAAGTTCTTTAAAACCCTATAAATAAAGATTTATCAAAGTTAAGAGGCTCAAAACATTTTTCATGGGACCCATTTTTACCTTAGATCTAGTTCTGGAAGTTTCACTTTAATAAATAAAAGGCTTTTCAAAGTTGATTTAAGGTCTGTGTCCTGTGGAGGGAGAGGAGGTAGATATTTCCAAAGGCAAATCTTCGTCCATCTCAACTACTTTCCAAGTAAGTGAAAAGCCCTTTATCTCAAACCTATATCGCCAAATATATTTGACAGAGAGAAAAAATGAAGACTACTGATACGCATACCCCCCCCCCGAAAAAGAATTTACAAGCCAGGACCAATTCCGATGTTACCTCAATATCAGGGGTAGTTGCGCTCAATTTTTCACTGTGATTGTTTTGTTGCATAACGCTCTGTTTTATCTCACTTAGAACACTGGCCAGATTTATCACGTCCAACTGAAGATATCAACTGAGTTTATGTTCCACGTTTCGAGCAAATAGCGAAGCGTTGGTCAATAATACAACCTCATTTATATTTGTTTATTTTTGAAGATAGCGTTGTATCTGTCCCCTACGGGGGGGCTTGGAAAACATTTTCAAAAGATGACTGTTGCATTTCGTAAATATCCAATTTAGAATTTTTTTTTCTTAGAATAAGGCAATAATGTTGTGTACAAAATCAAATATTCTAGCGACACTTAACAAGAAGTAGGTTGTTTCTTATAGATAATTTCTTTTTTCTAGGATTACTCTCTTACGTAAAAGTTTCGTTAAAAATAAATGTTTGCCCAGCCACATACAGTACCTTTTCTTACGTAGTCTATCGCATCTTTAAGTTTCTTACATACTTTAATTTTTTATGACAAAAACAAATCTCAAGCCAGAAAATTAAGAGGTTGGTTCTCATATGTTCTGGCTATCATCATACTTCTTTCTTAAAAACCTCCATTGTAGCTAATTCAGAAATGGTAAAAATTATTCGATTATTCTGAATAGTAAAATATCATACTTAAAATAAATTTATGGGTATTTAAAAAAAAAAAAACCTAAAACCCCACAAAAATGGCATTGGATGGAAATGAAAAGTCCACCACTGGAATTTCCATTATTGAAAATCGAACAAAATAATTACATCCCTTCACCTTGAAAAATGATGGCAAAAAAGATGGCAGGGAAATCACTTTTTTGCATACGAAGCACTGATATAGCCTTTTTTTCTGCTTATTTTTGTTCACCACTAGTGGGTTATTGAAACATAACAGGGAGCTGTTTAAGGGCTCACTTAAAAGCTTATTTTTATATCTAATCGTTTAAAAAAAAATTCCACTTGATAGCACCATCATAAAATGCCATGTGGCACCTGAAAAACTTGGGTGCCAATTCTAGAATGGAAAGTCTGGGAAGAATGAAAAGAATAAAACCATAATCTCCATGGTAGTAAATCCCAAGTCTGGAGTTTATAATCTCCCTCTCCCTCATGCCCCTCCCAGTCCCCTTAATACTTTTCATAAATTGCCTACTGACGAATAGAACTACCAGGCTACTGCAACATCATGAAAAGCTGCTTAAGATCTTATTTAAAAGTTTTTTTTTTAATCTCCTTGATTTTTATAAATTTGTCTTGATAAAAAAAAATGCCATATAACACCAAAAATGGCATTCTTTGGTGCGATATTTGAAGTAGAAAAGCTAGGAAGCATGAAAGGGGTACCGTTCTAATCTCAATGGCCAAAAACCTTTGGAAAATCCTTATTCTTGTGTACTCTCCCTCCCATCCCCTTAGTAAGGAGTCACAAGTAGCAATCTACTGCAGCATCGTAGAGATGTTTAATGGCTCATTTTAAGGCCCTTATCATATCCTTGTGCTCTATGTAAACAAAGCCGTTCCTAGGGTTGGTAATGCCGGAGGAAAATTAATTTCAGTACCCGCCTCTCCCGACTCAAATATAAGCGGAAGCAGCCAAAGCAAAGTGAAAAAATTGATCAAAATGGGCAACCCCCCGACCGCGGCCCCCCTGCCCCCAGCCACGGCTCCCTGGGAAGCTTTGTAGCCCTCCCTTTTGAAGTGCTTTGTTTGTAAATACGTCTCGATAACTTTCGTCATAAAGGCAATATGCATCAAAAAGGACATTTTTGGCGCAGTTTCTAAGATAAGATTTATTCATCATGAAATACACATACAGTATTGCATTTTACTAACTCCCCAAAGACTCATTGGCCTGTAAAGAAGGGGGAAGACAGTTGTTTAGTGTTTCAGTGTTGTTCTAGTGTTATGTTTAGTGAAGTGTTTTGGTGTTTTTAAGTTGTTTTAGTGGTGAGCATATAAGTTGTTTTAGTGCACCTAGGAAAATATTTAGAGCTTTTTACCGAACCATACATTTATGTTATCTTTCTGCGCCCAAACGTTGAGCCTTTTAATATATTTTTTGTCTCTCTCTCTTTCTCTTTCCAAATTAATAAGTTATCATGAACACCGTGCCATAGCTTAATCCCAAAGCGCCATGTGTTGACAAAATAAAAGCTAAAGTATTTATCATGCAGAAAATCATGCAGCAACAACAACGTAATACAGAAATACCTGATGCTTTTGACCCAACAACTAGTGAATATGATTAAGAAAAGGTCGCTAAATTTTTTCAAGAAATAAGCCTGTGAGAGACAGCCGCACTAGGAAACCATTAACTTCAAATTACGTCCAAAAACCTAAATCAAACAAACCCGTTTACTCAGCCAACAAGTTCTGATTCTTTTTCAATAAGAGCAACCACTGATTTAGGATTCCTAACTAAACCTTTGACAGTCTTTTCAAATAAACAAGTTTATTAGTCAGTTGAGACGCATTAATAGTACCTAAATTGACCTGATAAACAAGCGGTAGCGACAGCGGGAATGCTCATAAGGGCAATTTTCGATTTTTTTTTCCTGACTTAGATGAAGAAACTCTAACCTTAGAAACACCACAGAAAAAACTTCTAGAAGCATTTGCTCCTCCAAGAAGCCCCAGTCAATTTTACAGTAGCTAATCAAGTGTAAACAGCTTTCTGAAGAAAACTTACCAATTTTTCAAAAGGGTAGAAAGAACAGCTAGAGTATATGCAAATTAAATAGGTTGTGGCAATGTTTAAGAAACGTCGCCGTCAAGTCATTAACTCTACACTCATTTAGAAAAGGTTTACGCATAACGTTCAAAAAAGTCCTAATGGAAAATGCTGATAATATAAATGACTTGGAGGACGCATTTAAATCGCTAGTAAAGATAAAAAAATAGAAATAGCGACCAAACTGGCAGACGAATTTTTATTCGCTAATGCTGGTGTAGAGAAAGAAAACCCTCTATGTGCTAGCCCCATAAATAAACCACAAATTAAAGATTCTAATTAAATCACTTAACAAAAAGAATGAGCACATAAAAAGTAGTGTAGTAAGAAAAAATGCGGGCAGTCAACAGGAATCGCCTAAAGCAAAACGTGTGGCCATAAATTTAGGCCTGTTGACTGGGAATGGTAAGCTGAGGAAAGCTCGGGAAATCTGATGCAAAATATAGCACGGATGGGCCGGAGGAAGGAGGCAGGAAAGCCTGAGAAAAGGGACACCGGCGTTGAAGTGTCTGGAATTAGACGCTTGGACGTCAATTAAGGGAACCGAACTAAAAGAACAACATAATTCAGAAATATGTTCACGGTTGGATGGAATGCCACGGCTACTCGAACTAATGGACGGACTATATATGCTCTATCAAATTCTCTACTATTACCAACGAAAAGACCAGGGAAACTCAGGATCCATTTGACAGCAAAAATTGCCTTGGCAAGGATTCTTGTGAATCAAACAGTTCGTGGTAACGAACTGTAGTAAGGAGCGACCCGGCTCAATAGTAACCATAACTCTAAAAAATGGAATTTTGATACCAATAGCTACATCAAAAGAATCGCATTTAAATGCTGATTTTAATTCTTCTAAAGAATTAATTCATTCGCACGGAATGTCAGCGTCACATGGTTCAGTTGAAAAGACTCTTGAGAGGTCAAAAGAAATCTGCATTTTCGAACACATGGGTAAACGAGTAAAATGTGGAAACTGCCACATTTTTCTACGTAGAGATAGAATCCCTAAAACCATTCACCAGCATTAGTAAAAACTGATAAGCCGATGTATCCGTTTTAGGATAGTCAGTATTGACGCGGCTAGCCTACTCCCGCTGTAACCCAACGACGCTGGTGCTCCAATGCGTTATATAGTGAAAATTCTTGAGCACTATACCAAATTTGTGATATTAGATGTATTAAAAGACAATACAGCAAAGTTAATTTTAATTTTGTATTATAAGCCACTGAAACTAGGATGAAAAAAACAAGTTCGGTCAATTTCTGAAGATGATAAGGCCAACTGAAAAATTTAAAGTCAAATTCCGCAGCGGATAAATTATTCAAACAATTTAAATGAACCAGTCAATTATTTACCAGTCAAACGGAGAATTGACTGAAAGTCTTCAAACGATTATTTACCAGTCAAACGAAGAATTACAAATGATGATTTGTCGTTACTTTTAGAAAAGTAAAAGCTTCTCAGTATTTGTTAACTTCATCTACAACCTTAGAAGGAGCAAAAATGATCTTAGAGTAAATGATAAGACACTCAAAATTGGTATGATAAACTTAATTTTAACGGAAGCAAAGCAAATTTGGCTCAACCCATTGTAAACATTGTTAATATTTTTAATGCCATCTTTCTCGTAGAATTTAGACTATGTTGCGCATGGATATGCTTTCATTTAAGCGCACCCGGACTCAATTTTGACACAATAGTTACGTAAAAAGAAGCACATTTTAATGCTGATTTTAAAATATAAGTTTCATCAAGTTTAGTCTTACCCATCAAAAGTTACGAGCCTGAGAAAATTTGCCTTATTTTAGAAAATAAGGGGAAATATCCCCTAAAAGTCATACAATCTTAACAAAAATCACACCATCAGATTCAGCGTATCAGAGAACCCTACTGTAAATGTTTCAAGCTCCTATCTACAATAATGTGGAATTTCGTATTTTTTGCCAGAAGACAGATCACGGATGCGTGTTTTTTTTTGTTTTTTTTTTCAGAGATGATCGTATCGACCTAGTGATCCTAGAATGTTGCGAAAGGGCTCATTCTAATGGATACTAAAAGTCCTAGTGCCCTTTTTAAGTGACCAAAGAAATTGGAGGGCACCTAATCCCCCTCCTACGCAAATTTTTTCCCCAAAGATAGCCATTCTGTTCAGCTTAGTCGAAAACCTAAAAACTATATCCTTGGGGACGACTTACTCCCCCCCAGTCTGGGGGAGAGGCTGCAAGTTACAAACCTTGACCATTGTTTACATATAGTAATGGTTATTATGAAGTGTACATACGTTTTCAGGGGGATTTTTTCGCGTTGGGGTGGGCCAGGGGAGGGGGTTACGTAGGAGGATCTTTCCATGGACGAATTTATCATGAGGGAAGAGAATTTCCATGAAGGGGGCGCAGGACTTTCTAGCATTATTAAAAAAAAAACAATGAGAAAATAAATAAATTTTTTTCACTTGGAATAACGAGTAGGTAGCATTAAAACTTAAAATAAACATAAAATATTACTTATATTAGGGGGTTCGTCTCCTCCAAGATATCTTGGTTTTTATGCTAGAGTATTTTTAGTAATTTCAACTATTTATTCTACGGCCTTTGCTTAAGTTTTAATGTCGCTACGTAGGTTTTACTCAGAGTCTTGAAAATATTAGGGGATAATTGCTGCTCTTCAAAAGCCTTATTTACATCTTTATCTGTCCTTGTACAATAAAGTGGTCATTCCAGTTGCGGAATGTACTTCAGCTATATTATGCTCCAAGTGGGTACCGCAGCAAAAGACTAGATATCTAGCTCGATTTTTCTGGTCTTTGGTGGCCTTAACAACCAGTGATGGCCACGAGGCGTAACCCTGAAACGAAGCTAGGCCAATATCTAACGGATTGCATTTTGCCCTCTTGCGATCTGCTGTCGTGAGGGGGACACTTCAGGTAACAAACTTAAACAACAAAATGTTCCCTTTTTTAATGTTACCCCTTTCATAACCTAGTAAGCAGCAAACCATAGCCCATAGTAACGAAAAGTTTGAAAACGTGTTTTGAAAAGGAATGTCTAGTGAGAAAAGTTGCCGGTTGAAGGTGATTTAGAAATAGATTAAATAAAAAAAACAAGTTTTTTGAAATCAAACAGTTCGTGGTAACAGTTTGTGGTAACGTGGTAACGTGGTAACGTGGTTCGTATAACGTGGTAACGTAGTAAGGAGCGACCCGGCTCAATAGTAACCAAAACTCTAAAAAATGGAATTTTGATACCAATAGCTACATCAAAAGAATCGCATTTTAATGCTGGTTTTAAATATATAAGTTTTATCAAGTTTAGTCTTATCCATCAAAAGTTACGAGCCTGAGAAAATTTGCCTTATTTTAGAAAATAGGGGGAAACGCCCCCTAAAAGTCATAGAATCTTAACAAAAATCACACCATCAGATTCAGCGTATCAGAGAACCCTACTGTAGAAGTTTCGAGCTCCTATCTACAAAAATGTGGAATTTTTTATTTTTTGCCAGAAGGCAGATCACGGATGCGTGTTTATTTGTTTTTTTGTTTGTTTTTTTTTTCCCAGGGGTGATCGTATCGACCCAGTTGTCCTAGAATGTTGCAAGAGGGCTCATTCTAACGGAAATGAAAAGTTCTAGTGCCCTTATTAAGTGACCAAAAAATTGGAGGGCACCTAGGCCCCCTCCCACGCTAATTATTTTCCCAAAGTCAACGGATCAAAATTCTGAGATAGCCATTTTATTCAGCGTAGTCGAAAAACCTTATAACTATGTCTTTGGGGACGGCTTACTCCCCCACAGTCCCCGTGGGAGGGGCAACAAGTTACAAACTTTGACCTGTGCTTACATATAGTAATGGTTATTGGGAAGTATACAGGCGTTTTCAGGAGGATTTTTTTGGTTTGGGGGAGGGGTTGAGAAGAGGGGAATATGCTGGGGGAACTTTCCTTCGAGAATTTGTAATGGGAGAAGAAAATTTCCATAAAGGGAGAGCAGGATTTACTAGCATTATTTAAAAAAAAAACAATTAAAAAATAAAAGTGAAAAAGCTTTTTCAGCTGGAAGTAAGGAACAGCAATAAAACTTAAAACAAACAGAAATTATTACCCATATGAGGGGCTCACCTCCTTCTAATACCTCGCTCTTTACGCTAAAGTATTTTCGGTAATTTCAACTACTTATTCTACGGCTTTTGTGATTCAGGGGGTCATTCTTAATGAATTGGGATAAAATTTAAGCTTTAGTGTAAAGAGCGAGGTACTGACGATGGGGCGAATCCCCTCATATATGTAATAAAAACATGAGAATACAAAAGTTCTTTACGTAAGCTAATTTATAAGTTACGTAAATCTTTTACCAATAAAAAGATTCGTAAAAAATTAAAAGTTCTAGTTGCCTTTTTAATTAACCAAAAAATCGGGGGGCAACTAGGCTTCGTCCCCCGCTCTTTTTTTCTCAAAATCATTCGATCAAAATTATGAGAAAGCCATTGAGCCAAAAAAAAAAAAATATGCAAATTTCGTTTTGATTATTCCTCTGCGGAGAGCCAAAATAAAAACATGCATTGATTCAAAAACGTTCAGAAATTAAATAAAAAAAACAAGTTTTTTCAACTGAAAGTAAGGAGTGACATCAAAACTTAAAACGCACAGAAATTACTTCGTATATGAAAGAGGCTGCTTCCTCATCAACGCCCCGCTCTTTACGCTAAAGTTTGACTCTTTCTCTCAATTCTTCTTTCTAAAACAGTAAAAACTTTAGCGTAAAGAGCGGGGCGTTGATGAGGAAGCAGCCTCTTTCATATACGAAGTAATTTCTGTGCGTTTTAAGTTTTGATGTCACTCCTTACTTTCAGTTGAAAAAACTTGTTTTTTTTTATTTAATGAAAGTAAGGAGCGACATTAAAACTTAAAACGAACAGAAATTACTCCGTATATGAAAGGGGCTTTTCCTCCTCGACGCCCCGCTCCTTGAGCTAAAATTAGATTCTTTCTCGCCACTCTACTTTTTAAAACAATAAAAAACTGGAAAAGCCCCTTTCATATACGGAGCAATTTCTGTTCTTTTAAGTTTTAATGTCGCTCCTTACTTTCATTTCAAAAAACTTGTTTTTTTATTTAATTTCTGAAAGTTTTTGAATTAATTCATGTCTGATTTTGGCTCTCCGTACATAAATTATTAAAATGAAATTTGCATATTAATTCTTTTTTTGGCTAAATGGCTTTCTCTTAGTTTTGATCAGAAGATTTTGAGAAATAAGGGGTGGAGAAGGAGGCCTAGTTGCCCTCCAATTTTTCGGTTACTTAAAAAGGCAACTAGAACTTTTAATTTTTAACGAACGTTTTTATTAGTAAAAAATATACGTAACTTAAGAATTAACTTACGTAACAAACGTTTATATTCTTATATTTTTGATTATATATATGAGGGGGTTTGTCCCCTCGTTAATACCTCGCTCTTCACGCTAAATCTTAAGTTTTGTCCCAATTCTTTAAGAATGACCCCTAAATCAGAAAGGCTGTAGAATAAATAGTTGAAATTACTAAAAATAATTTAGCATAAAGAGCGAAGTATTTATCTCCTCCTAAATACCTCGCTCTTTATGCTAAAGTATTTTTAGAACCCCTCATATGCGTAATATTCTCTGTTCGTTTTAAGTTTTAATGCTTCTCCTTACTATCAATTGAAAAAACTTTTTCATGTTTATATTTTCATTGTTTTTTTTTTAATAGTAATGATAGAAAATCCTGTGCCCTTTTCATTGAATTCCTCTTCCCCCATGAAATATTCCTCCAAGGAAAGATCCTCCCATATAGCCCCATCGCCTGAACCCCACACCCAAACCAAAAAAAAAACCTGAAAACGTCGGTACACTTCCCAATAACCATTACTGTATGTAAACATTGGTCGAAGTTTGTAACTTGCAGCCCCTCCCCCAGGGACTGTGGGGGGGGGGGGGGTAAGTCATCCCCAAAGACATTGTTATTATGGTTTTCGACTATGCAGAAAAAAATGGCTATCTCAAAATTTTGATCCGTTGACTTTGGGAAAAAATGACCGTGGGAGGGGGCCTAGGTGCCCTCCAATTTTTTTGGTCGCTTAAAAAGGGCACTAGAACATTTCATTTCCGTTAGAATGAGCCCTCTTGCAACACTCTAGGACCACTTGGTCGATACGATGACCCCTGGGGAAAAAAAACAAACAAACAAACAAACAAATAAACACGCAACCGTGATTTGTCTTCTGGCAAAAAATACGAAATCCCACATTTTTGTAGATTGGACCTGTGTGATTGGTGTGATTGTGTGATTTTCGTTAAGATCCTATAAATTTTAGGGGGTGTTTCCCCCTATTTTCCAAAATAAAGCAAATTTTCTCAGGCTCGTAACTTTTGATGACAAAGACTAAATTTGATGAAACTTATATATTTAAAATCAGCATAAAAATCCGATTCTTTTTATATATCTTTTAGCATCGAAATTCCGTTTTTTAGAGTTTCGTTTACTATTGAGCCGGGTCGCTCCTTACTACAGTTCGTTACCACGAACTGTTTGAAAATATTATTTCGACACGTGTTCAATAGTTAAAGTTTATTACGAAAGGAAATTTAAAGGAATTTCAAAAAAACCTGGAAACCTTCTAGACATTGCTTTTACCCTTAAGAATTCACGATTGTTCCCTCTCCTTTATCTCTAAAATGATGGTAAAAATTTAAATTGACGCAAAGATAATGAACCTCTATATCTTCTTTAAATTTAACTCTCCAGTAAGTGAATTAAAGTCTTAAATTGTAGCTTGCACTAATCAAATTTTGAATTTTTCGTTTATTTGTTTTTCCTTTTTTTCCTTTTTTTGTCAAATGATTTAATTCTTCTAAAATGATGAATTCTAAGGAGAAAAAATAACAAGAGTATATTTTTTTATGAGACACTCTAAATTTTTGCAGTAATGCAGCAGAAACATTGTAATAGTAATGATCTGAATTTTGTAAATTATATTAAATACGAATATAAATGATTTTTAACCTCCTTTGGTATTTTAATCTCTATATATTTTATGTAGGACTGAATTCTGTAAATGACAGTATTTTTCATCTTTAACTTCTCAATGGTATCTGAGATAATGTACCCCTCGGACTTCATATTAAAAAAAAAATTTGTAGGAAAAGCTTATGAGGATGTAAAGTAAAACCTAATATGCACATTGCCCTATTTTAATAAAAACTTGAGTTTTTACTTCGTTCGCTGCATCACCTTGAAAGAAAAATATTTGTGTACGGTTTATTGTGCATATTTCTAAACCTAAAAATGGACAAAATTAATAAAAAAAAGCAAAGTATTTCTGATGGAAGTTAAGGGCGAAGATGAAACTCAAAACGAACAAAATTTATTGCTTCGCAGTTTATGCAGAATATATGGTTCGGAAAAACAGATTCGTGATATTTCTCTAAATTTGTAGCATTTTAAAAGATTAGCGCTTTACTGAAAACTCGTCTTACTTGAGGCTTCCAGAGAATCAAAATTGTATGCTGAAATTTACTGATCTCATGACAAGTAAAGACAATTTAAGAGCCTTATAAGTTAGTTGGACTTAGGTGTTATACCAACCACACTGTTGTTCTTGATCTGAGTAAAACTGGTTTCTCTGTCTGTATTCGGAGATAATTAGCCTAGTCACAGTGAAATAAACTACTATGTAGGTATATTTTAATTTAATATTTAGTATGTAGAGTTGGTTAGGTTAGGTATTTAATATAATGCGTTTAATAAATTGGGTGTTAATAAAGATCCAAGCATGATCAGAAGTCTAAGCTAAATCCAAATAACTTGAATTTTAAACCTTCTTAAGAACCTTGGAAAAAATATTCGGAAACCTGTTATATAATACCAAAATATGACTATAAAAACGATTTTACTATACAATAATTTATCTAGAAAATAACTGTTCATCTAGAAAGTCATATAAAATAGAATAATAAATTATCCTGCCGTTCGAATATAGGAAGATTCCAGTTTCTTATAGTTTCATTTTAATGAAAATTGTCATTTGAGACGAATTTCCGACCGGTTCCAGATAATTATACTGCTAAAAAATTCATCAGTTTTGGAAAACCAACAACATCTTTTTTTAAGCCTGAATTAAAACGTTACTTCGAACAATTAGTTCAAAAAGTGTGGGAACACATGCACTAAATTAAAATAAAAAGAAAAACGAGGGAATGATGGAAAAAAATTGTTCATATACATTTTCGTTACGTTTTTATGAGTCATACAAACATTTGGGGGGGAGGTCGAAAATCCTGGGTGGCCTGCTTTCCATAATTCACTGTTGTAGTTTCCTAATTTTGTTACAAAGTTATATACTTCCATCATATGTTGATGTGTGATGTATTTGATATATTTGATCATTCTTCAGTAGGATTAACCTAACTTTGCGTCTTGGGTATGGTCGCTATAACACGTAAGTATCCTTTTCAGTAAAGCGCTAGTTTTTCAACATTTTTTAAATTTAGGGAAATACTAAGTTTTTTTTAACCAATTTGCAGATATATGTTGAATGAATTACGAATAAATAATTTTTGTTTGTTTTTATTTTTCACTCTTAACTTCCTTCAGAAAAAAAATATTTTTTCTGAAAATATTCAAATACTTTTTTGCTTCAAACTCCAAGATAAAATGTTATTTATATTGCCTCTAGTGTATATAAGATGACATGACGTGCAGCCTATCGCCCCCCCCCCCAGCGCACAGGTCTGTATTCGGGATTTTAAGTCAGAGAAGGGGAAAAAGCAGGTGTTCTACTATGAAAAGATTTTCTTTAACAATAAGGTAGGTAAATGTCTAATTTAGAGCTTATTGAGAAACAGAGACGTAAAGAAAACAATTCTTACTTCATATTATGCAGAATAATTGTAGCTAACACATTGTGCGTGGAGCTCCCCTATACTTTACACCCAACCCCTAATGTGCAATTATACAGCCCGAATTATACATTTTGTACACAATCCACCACTTGTCATTATTGTTTTTCTGGTTTTTGTTTCGTCCCAGTAGATCCAATTTACGGATGAAGTATAGCAGAGCTGCATACAAAATGCGTTAGCTACAATTATTCAGCAATTTATGAAGTACGAGTCTTTTTTTTAACATGCTTCTTTCTCAATAGCAGCCAATCTATTATTGTAGGTTCAAACCTCCTCTTGGTATTCTTATCTGGTATCCTTATCTGATACTGTCTAATATAAACGCAAATCTGACTTAATCTATGTATTGGTAAATATATCACAGTTCATATAATTGACTTACCAATAAAGTGAACATACCGCTTAATGCCTTTTTTATGTTCTTTACGAACATAATAATCACTTCTATCGCAAATTCAAATTTAAGCACTTTTTGAGCTCTTAAAAATGACGAATTTTCAATTAAAGTACGAGTTATCGGCCGTTTCCGACAAAATAATACTATGTTTTCTCAGCACCATTTTCTTGGTCGTTTTCGACAAAATAATACTACATTTTCTCAGGGCCAAAATTATTTATAAGGTTAGGTTAGCTTAGATTAGGTCAAAAAGTGCTTAAATTTGAATTTGCGATAGAAGCGACTATTATATTCGTAAAGAGCATAAAAAAGGCATCGAATGGTATGTTCACTTTATTGGTAAGTCAATCATATGAACTGTGATATATTTACCTATGTATTTACGTTGTATTATATACTATATATTTATGTTGGAATTCAGATGAAATTATCAAATTTATTTTCACAAATTTTTATCTGCAATTAATATTTTCATTTCAAACATCAAAAATGGAAAGGTAACATAGTCTAACATATAATTTTTTTATGAAGTAAAACAGTACCTCTATATCAGGTAAATCTTTACTTAACGCAGGTGCCATTTTGTATATAGGATATTCAAAATACGCATTAACACTGTAGCTGTAGCGAGTCCAATCTGAAACATAGACGCATCTTGATTTTTTTTTCTTTGTCAAGAGGGCTCGCCCAAACAATAAACGACAGATTAGCACCAAACCAGTCTTTTTGGCACGACTCTCCTAGTTACATAATCAAACCGGTGATAAATTCTAATTATTTAAAACAAAATGATCGTTCCCACTGGTATCGCACAATGTAAACTTTTGGGGTCTACCCCACCTTCTTCTCAAGGGCGTCCATAGAAAATTTTCCTGGGGGGAGGAGATACCAAAATACTGGTTTTGGGTGAGGGGCAGACGAGTATATTTGAAGATGTGTTTTCTTAGGAGCAAGTTTATTTATAAATACGTTTAGAAAAAAATCAAATAAAAGAGTGACTAACTTTGCATGAAAAATAAAACAAATCTGAGAAAATTTTAAACGTCGAAGACTCCTGTTAAAGGGGTCAATCCATTTAGCCAATAATATATTTATGCATTACGTATTATTCTACATTTGATCTTAATCCACTAGGAGTCTGATCAGGAAAATCCGACTCAAACCAAAATTGCGGAAATATTTATTGCTTCCCAAAGATTGTAACAGTCTAGACTTGTCTTTAAACACCTTCTTAAAACATCTCCCTCTTAGAACTTAAAAACATCCTCCGAGAGGATATTTTGTGCTTTTCTTCATGCCTAGAAGCTTCATGTATCATCCCTAGATCGACAGATTTCCAAAATCTTAAAGCCCCTAAAGTGGGTTTCTGCCAAGATCTTTACATTTCTATGGGCCCATACTCAAAACTCACCCTGCCTGCAAAGATACCACATTTTGGTTTAACAATGGCCATGTAGTGTAGACCCTCTTTGTTTCGATACTCCAATGCAACTGAGTGATGTGGGCACAATGTAATTTTTTTTTTTTTTGGACCAGGGAACTTTGTATCGAAGGAGTCGTCTAGAAACTTCGAAAAGAGCTCATTCCATTGGAAATTGAAAGGGCTAGTGCCCTTTTTAATAGTTAAAAGTGATTGGAGGGCAACTAAACTCCCTCCCACACCTACCATTTCCCCAAACACATTCAATCAAAATTTTGAGATAGCAATTTTGTTCAACGTAGTTGAAAGATCCCGTCTTTGAGGATGACAGCCCCCAACAGCCCTCAGGGCATAAGTTGTAACTTATACCCTGGGGGCATTTAAGGTTTATATAGAAAGAATACTCGTATAAACTTCGAAGGGGGCTCATTGGATCGCTAATCAGCAATTGTAGTGTCCTTTTTAAAATTCAGAGTGATTGGAGGGTGGATACCCTCACCCCTACATACCTTGTACTTTCCCGAAATGCATCTGACAGAAATTTTTAGATGAACGTTTATTGTCGTAGGAAATTCAAAAAGTGCTCATTCGATTGAAAATTAAGGACTAGTGCCCCTTTTCATATCAAAAAGTGATTGAAGGATAACTAACCCCTCTCTCATGCCCACCATTTCCCCAGTCACATACAATCAAAATTTTGAGATAGCCATTTTGTTCAACGTAATTGAAAAGTCCAAAAATTCTGTCTTTGAAGATCACAACCCCCTCCCCCACCACAGCCCTCAGGGCAAGGGATGTAAGTAATGCCTTGAGGGCACATGTTTTCATTGAAAGGGTGATCGTATAAAATTTGGAAGGGGCTCATTGGATTGGTAATCAGAAGTTATAGTACCTTTTTAAAATTGAAAATGATCGAAGGGCGGATACCCCTACCCCACCCCAAAACAGCACAAGCCTTCTCAAGACTAAAACACAGTTTGCGCTTTACTGAAAACAAAATATGTTTGAAATGTTTTCACCTTTCTTACTTTCATAAATGAAAAAAAATATGAAAACCTTAACGAAGATATGTCAGTATATGTCAATTTAACTGAAAATCCACGGTCATTTGTTGTTTGTTGTTTTGTTGTGTTTTTTTTTTTTTTCAGTAAAGCACAAATTGTGTTCTGGTCATAGTATCAGCCCTACTTATGTTAATTTTTGCTTATTTGAGTTTGACTCAAATAAGCATAATTGACTTTTAAAATTATCTGTCTTTATTTTTGCTCATTCTTGGCTTAATGGAGCTCTTTACTTTTCTTTGGAAAACTTGTCTTATGAAAAAAGTTTTTTAAATTAGTACAAAATCCATTCAGTTTATTATCGCCCAAAAAAGTTATAAATCCAAGAAAATGTACCCTGTTTTCAAAAAAAGAGCAAAACACTCCCAAAACAGCAAGCAATGTTACAAAATGTAGAATTTTACATTTTTTGTTTCTAGAAGAAACAAAAAATTTTCATCTGGATGCAGGTCTATTGTTTTTTCCCAGGGTGATCGTAACAGTATTTAAAACATGTATTTTACGCTTCAAAGCTGCAGTGGAAGTAATGCCACAGGGTAGCAGTACTGGATTTCGCGAATTTGATTCACCTTTTTTATAATAAAATTAAATTTGGTGATCTGTAATTGCGTATCAGCTACCATGAAGGGGAGAGGGCGAGTCGTTCTGCAGATAGTGATAGGGGCTGAGGCCATCATAGCTGATTTAATGTCCAAACTGCTAAACGTGCATGGGTTTTCAGGTAAATGTAGAAAGAGGTAGGGAAGGGGAGTAGGAATTAATTAAATATTTTTGTATGTAACATCAAGTATTGCAATCCGATGCTTAGGCCTACTGGCTCAGAGGTGGAAAATGCAAGACAGGCCATCATGAGTCCCGTCAAAAATTTTTTTTGGAAAGTGGCAAATGCTACAAGGAGCTATGTTTTCAGTAGTTTTAAATTGTAATATTTCTTTTTTCTATTTATATGGAATACTTCAATGTATTTAAAGGTATGTATTTCATGTATTTATTGATCAGAGCATCCTATTGTAGAGGTTGTGATGGCTCCAGCCACGTAGAAGATTAAAATTCGCGCTAGATCCATCTTAGTGGCTAGCAAATCTATCCCTGGCTGTTGCCTGTTAATCTGCTTCCTGTGAACAGTCTGGTATGGAGACTTTGACCGACGAATTCTTCTGAATGGCGACTGCTTAAGAAGGTTGACTTTTGGATTTCTCGAGTCCTGCCAAATTTATTGTTAAAAAATTTATCAGTTGATTCTTTCATGGCGAAGAATACTTTTTACTTGTTTTTGCTAACTAAACAAAAACATGAACACTGCTAAATAAAATCAGTAGAAAAAAAAATCTGTTTAAAAAAAGTTCGGTACATTTCATTTTATTCTTATTGCAGCGATTTGATTGTTTTGTTTCTTTTTCATTTTGTAATTTTTTCTATTTTATTTTTTGTAAATCCTTTAAATTAATAAATAGTATTTACGTGTTTGTTGGAGTGTCATCAGAAGAGGCTTCTATGACAAAATAAGGTAACATGGCTCTTTATATTGCATTTCTCTGAGAAAGATTTTAAAGGGTACTGTATGATGTTTGTTGTAAACATATGTGTGATTACACGCATTTATGCATGGGCCTAATATTTTATTTCAAAGTATGGTATTTGTTAGAAGGCCTACGAGAAGGTCTACTGACAAAAGTTTATACTTTCGCCAGTTTTAGATTTGTATCTTAGACTAAGAGACCTGATTTAAAAAATTAACTGAAAACTATCTGCTGGGCCGAAAGTATGTACATAGCAGCCCGAAACTGAGGTTTTTGTACCACCTGAACTTACACCCCCACGTTCCTGGTACAAGAGTACTGATACACAGAAAATAGTGTTAGGAGACTTATGCACAGAAAATATAGTTAAAAGTTAAATACAGAAAAAAGTAAGGGAACAATCTTCTTTCGTCCCCTCCCTCGAAAAAATTAAATTTATATTTTGCTTGGTCTTATTGATGTTTTAATAAACGTTGACTGAACCATCCTGACGTATATTCTCTTTTGAATTCGTATTCCAAATTACGCGTCCGCCTGATGAAGATATGCCACCTGAATTTCATAGTAGATTTTTTCCAGTGAAGAAGGGGGTCTATCAAGGAGTAGTCCCACCGCCTGGTCTTTTCAACAATTCTGATATCAACGCTCAATATCTTTGACTGTACTCATTGCTTTTATCGTCAATTATTGTCTTTAATATACTATTATGACGATATTTTCATTACTAGTCAAGCCCTGGAGCAGATTACATAAATTTCTGAAGCTTTTTAAGCTGAACTCCAGGAAAAATGGATCTCGACTCAACACAAAGGAATCGAAGAACATATCTGCGTATTTTCCTTCGTGGGGGGTGTATTTTCCGTGGAGGGTATTTTCTAAGGGGGGAAGTTTATGTGGTTGGATATTTTTCCGGAGAGGTAGACGCCTAGAACCATAAAAAGCATCTTATTTCTACTAGAACAAATGGATAATGTTTAGGAGGATTTTTTTTCTTTAATGCCTTTTTTCAGTATTCTTTAGTGCCTTTTTAGCATGCCTTTTTATTTGTGCCTTTTTTAAATGCTTATCAGTGTCTTTTTTCAGTATTCTTTCGGTTTCAAAGTTTAATACCTTGTTGTTTTATCAATAACCAGTGGTATATTAATATGAATGCTCAACGTTCTCCAGGGGCTACATTTAGGCCCCAGAGATCAATGATCAGTCCCTATAGTTATGTTTTATTTGTGTTTTTATATTTAATAGATCCTAAGTTAATCGTAGTAGTAGTATTAGTAGCATATATTCAGTCCCTGTTGGCTAGTCCAAAATCCGTCACATCATACCCAGAAAGTTCCAACTTAATAATAAAAACCTTTCCTGAAATGTTGGTGTTCCACCCTTCTGACAATCTACTTGCTCATAGTTCATTTTGATTTAGTTCAACATACATCTATAATTTTCTTGAAAGCTTTGCGTTAATACCTTTAACTTGAGTTGTAGCAGGAGTAGCAGTTTGCATTGCACCTTTGGTTTTCTTCACCATCTCCCTTAATACACAACGTCAGTTGAACTTAGTACTAAAATGTTCCAAAGGTGCTGCTGATGTGTCCTCTTGACAAACTGTATGTGTGTAGCGTGTTTTGATTTGTTTCGAAACTAGTGGTAGCAGTAGGATAGTAATTTGATTTAGTAGGTGTATTAGTGTCAAAGGATTATGGCGGTTGACATCCTGAGATACAGAGTTACTAGACCTTTCAACTATTCTGAACAAAATGGCTATCTCAAAATTTGATTTGAGGTGTTTCGAACATTTATTAGCTTGGAAGGGGGCTTTTTTCCTTAAAAGTCACTTTTGACTCTAAAAAGGACGCTAGAACTTTTAGTTTTTGATCAAATGAACTATTTTAAAAGTCCGTGTGATAGCCCTGCGCTTCTATAATACTGCTTGAAAACCTGCATGCGTAGTATTTTTTTAATTGAAATTCTCCCAAAACATTCACTAAAAGTTTCAGCTTAATACCCTTGGCCTCATTAGCCAAATGAATCATAGTAGTCGTAGTAGTGGCATACATATAGTGCCTTTAGGCTAGTTCAAAATCCGCCATATCATAGCCAGAATGTTCCAAATTAATAATGTAAGCCGTTTCATAGAGTTTGCTGTTACACCGTTTTCACAATCTACTTGCTCATAGTTCATTTTGATTTAGTTCTTTGTCTGCCTAAAAATTACTTAAAAGCTTCAGGTTAACAACCTTAGCTTCAGACCCCCCCCCCCCAATGTTTTGGGAAGTCAGTAAAATCGTGGCATGATATTTTCGAAAATCGTGAGCCACAATTTTTCCGACGCCGCCAAAATCTTTTGTTTGGTTAAATAAAGACCACAAAATTACTGACATGTCATCAACAGAGGTCTCAAACTTAGTCGGTAAACACAGTAGTTTTACTGGCGACTGCTGTTATTTTGCAGCTAGTGCAAAAATTTTCCTTTTGAATAAATAAAGAACATGAAAATAGCGACATGACATATACCAAATCTCAATCTTGGTCGGTAAAATCAGCGGTTTTACCAACTTGTGCAGTGATTTTATGTATTGCATTTGGAACGGACATTATGCTAAATATTGACAAAAAATAGTCCGTAAATATGACCAGATAATTGGTAGAATCCCTCACTTCACCATCCTCCCCCAGAAATTTGGCTAGTAACTACACTGCATGTGGAGCCCACTTCCTGTTTGTAAATATCAAGTTAAGCTGGTCGTGAAAAGTGAGTAAAGTATTCAAAATAAAATCTTCATGTTTAGAAGAATGAATGAAGTCTGGAGCATCAAAGTTTCCCTCTTGCAAAACATCTTCAACTTCTATAGCAAAATATGAATAGCAGGGAGCACAAAGGATTTTGGTTGAAATATCTTAAAACTTCAGAAATTATACCTCTTTGTATTTGATCCCACCACAGCCTCCAAGGCAAGGAATATAAACCCTGCAGTTTTTCAATTTTATACACATAAGAAATATCATTAAGAGAGGGAGGAGTGTTTGACACTGGGTGTGTCCAAAAAGGGCAAGGGTATCAAGGTTAAAGATTGGCATATGACGAGGGGTAAGTTGAACTAAATCAAAGAAACTGTGTATCTAGGTTGTCAGAAAGATGCATTGTCAATGTCTTAGGAGCAGGTAAAGGTGTTAAATTGAAATTTCCTGGGCTATTAATGCTACGACTGCAAATAAGACTACTTCCAGTTTTATTTCTTCTTACGTTCTAAACATTTTTGAAAGTCTCCTGAGCTTTTAGGAGACTTGAGACATGACATACCCTTTTACTGAAATAATTTAAATAACTTTTTCCACAAAACAAGTTTTTTCAAATAAAAGTAGAGCTCAATTAAGCTAAGAATGAGCAAAAATGAATAAGTAATAAATAATGTCAATAATAATCAATAATAATAATCAATCAATAAATAAATAAAACTCAAAATGAACAAAAAATACCCAAGTCAAACTCAAAACAAACCGAAATTAACATGAGTAGGGCTGACAACCCCATACTTTCTCAAGACTAGAACACAATATGCATTTTATTAAAAAAAAAAAAAAACAGGGATTGTCAGTTTAATTGACATATACTGATATTTATATTCCTTGAAGTTGTGATTTTTTTTTTCATTTATAAAAGTAAGAAAAGTGAAAACATTTCAAATGTGTTTTGTTTTCAGTAAAGTACAAATTGTGTTCTAGTCTTGAAAAGGCATGGGGGTTATCAGCCCTACTCATGTAAATTTTTTGCTAGTTTTGAGTTTGACTTGGCTATTTATTGTAATTATTGTTCTTTCTGAGTTACATTTATTTATTGATAATGATTTGTGGTAGTTTCATTTTTACTCATTCTTGGTTTAACAAAGTTATTTACTTTTCTTTGAAAAAGGTTTTTAAAATTAATGGGTTTTTGTTTCTATTGACATATTCTTTTTCAAAGAAAAATTAAACTCTTTTTGTTTTTTTTTGTAAAATAATTCATAATAAGGGTTGCTATTTGTATGTTGGAGAAACTTTTTCAACAATTTTTATTCCTGACACAGACAGTATTTTTTAATTTAATTTTATAGCTTCTGAAGTTGACTTGAAAAATATAACTTATTATCATTCCCAAAAGATTCTATCTATGCTCTTTGACAACCTGGATACACTTGAACTCTTTTTATTTATTTAAATTATAAGAGCAGAAGTGGTAACTTGCAACTAGTAATTGTAAGACCAGAAGAAGTAAAAAAAAGTTTTAAATTAATACCCCCAGTTGTTCTCAATATATTGCTGAGTTGTCTTATTAGCAATCATAACTACAATGCCTTTTTATTTATTTTTAAAGCAACATCTAGTTTTAAAGCACTATGGGCCAGTTGGATAATTGGAGGGGGGTTGACATGCCTAGTATCCCTAAAGACATTTCTGGACCGTTTGTACCTATTGTGTACTGAACAAAATGACTGTCTCAAAATTGTGACAGGATGCATTTGGAAAATGAATAGGCTTAAGAGAAGGGCTGCTTGCCCTCCAATCTCTTGTTACTCTTAAAAAGGCACCAGAATTTTAAATTTTGAATTGGATCGGCTGCTTTAAAAGCTTCAATGATAATTCTAGCCATTGTAGAGAAGTGCTGCCTATGATATTGCTTATATACCCTCTTGAAAACCTACATGCCTACAGTTTTTTCCTTTAATTGAAACTCCTAAGCATTCCCTAAAAGTTTCACCTTAATACCATCAGCATCATTAGTTACATTAACTGTAGTGGTACCATTAAAAGTATAAATATAGTGCCGTTTGGCTAGCTCAAAATCCCCCACAACTTACCCTTAGAGGTCTAAATTAATAAAATAAGTTGTTCTTCAGATATTGCTTTGTCATCTTTTTAAAGTTACATGCTCTAATTTTTTTTTTTTTTTTTTTAGTTCAACATTGGCCTAAATATTGCTTAAAAGCTTCAGTTTAATACACTTCACTTGCACAGTAGCAACAGTTGTAGCAGCATTAGTAGACACAGCATTAGTTACATAGCACCTTTGGTTTCTTCAACATCCCCCTCAACACACGCTGAAAGTTTCAGCTCAAAATATACCATCAACCATTGCTGAAAAATTTCTGATGTGTCCACTTGACAACCTGTGTGGGCAATGTGTATTTCTATTTAATTCCATACAGTTTCTGCATATCCAAAATTGGAAAATTTCATCTAAGTACCAGAAGACATAGTTGTAAAAGTAGTCACAATAGTGACTACCTCAAAATTCACCTTTAGGCACAGTTATATTAGGAGTCACAGTAGTAGTATTGATAATGCTAGTAATAGCAGTGATAGTACTACTAGCAGCAGTAGTATTAATCCATTGCTTTTTGGTCAGTTGAACATCGCTCTTGTCAAGTCCTGGAAGTTTCAATTTAATACAATTAGCCATTGCTGACATGTCCTTTTGATAGCCTGTATGTTCATATAATACAAAAACAGAAGATAGAATAATGAGGACTTTTCTTTCCAAGACAGCAAATGAACAAAACCTATTTGAATATTTCATCCCTATATCTAAGGGCCATCTATAGCAAAGAAAATAATAAAAAATAACACAAAAAAAAACACTTACAATCAAAGTTCTTGGTTAAAAATCTGTTTTCTAAAATAGCCTTGGCATCATTACTTCTTAAAAAGTCCAGCCAAGACTGTGTGATAGAAGTTAACATTTTACAAGCTAAAAAGGTTAATTCATTTCACTAGCTGTATTTATTAAAAACTAGAATAATTTCTTATTGCAATGTTTGCCTTTTCTGCAACTAATCTTGTAGTTCTTTTGGGATTGGGCTTGTTTTTATGGGTTCCTATTTCTGTTTTATTTTGGATTTGATTATTTTCTATAATTAATCTTATTTACAAAAAAAAATTAGCAGCAGTAACTGCAACTGGGTGGTCTGAAAACTGAATACAGGATTATAGGCTAAATTTGTGAGACAGAACATTACTTCTACTCATATTTGATGTTTCCAGTTTATATTTATCCTTTAATGTTATTTTGAGTGGTTTCCCTCAGCATTTGACTCCACTTACCTGGATTCTGAAGTTAGCAAATTTTCTCTATCCCCATGGGGACTACCAAATAAGAGGATTAGCCAAACAAACAAAATAAATCCAAGTGTTTCTTCTTCTTCCCAATGTATAAAGTTGCTATAAATGCGCAGTTGCCGAACGTTGTGTTTCCTTGACAGCATAGAATACGCTAGCATAGCCGTTTTTTGCGTACTTCCGGAGATAGTCTGTGCAGAAGAGAGCAATATCAAACGATCAAGAGGCCGTATTGGTACTGGCGGGATTTTAATCCTTAAACTGCTGGGAACAGGTGGTTTGAGTATTGCACTTCCAACAGTTTCGGTCTACCTCAAGAATTAAAGAAGAATTCAAGATTATCTTGATAAGTCTTCAATCAGTCTTTGCCGTGAACACATCTTATGAATATTGCTACCTGACTTGCTCTTGCCCTTACTGACAACTATTGTGGTCCCGCCCACGAATTTTGATAAAATTTGATAATTTCACCGGATGTATGCCAGGTGAAAGACTTGTCTTGAATCCCGTGTTGAATTTCATTTCACAGGCTAGAAATGCAGGTTGTTCAGCTGATAATATCGTAAAATTGCTTGCGATTTTTACAAAGGAGAGATGTTAATTGAAGCAAAGAAGATCTTGTGGGCTGACACTTCTATTACTAGGGTAACTGAGCGCCTCAAAGTGACTGATAATGTAAGCGATATGGTTCGAGCTTTTGATCTTTGTGACGAGAAAAAGATAAGCCTACCTCATTATCTGATTTTCGAGCCAGATCAGGTCCCGTGTGTGCCAGGGGAGACAACAGTTACGTTAAATCGAAAGGTTAATGAACTCTACATGGAATTTAAAAGCTTTGCTGAGCACCATAAAGCAAGGTCAGTCGTGCAAACTATTTTTGAAATGAAACCTCCCCCACCCGCAAAACCGTCCTATTCAGTTATTGTGAAAAATCCACCAAAAGACTTGAATAATCCTGACGCTCGAAAAGATTTCCTGGATACAGCTTGTGGGGGTGTCTGTTCAGGCATAGTTGTTTTGAGGCCTAGGAGGGATGCATGGCAAGTAGTTCTGTTGGACAAGGGTGCCGCCAATACTCTAGCAGACGCATTAAGCAAAGCAGACCAATCCATTAATTCTAAAGTGAAGAGTCCTGCCTTTTTCGGTATAGTACGCCAAGTGCCTGACGGACTATCTAAAAGGGACCTATGCGATCTCGCTAATAACTGTACAGAAGTTGTTCAGTTAGGAAGTACGAGGTCTTTTCGATTAAAGTTTGAGTCACGTGACCACCTAAAGTATGCCACTGAGAATCCCCTTGTTATTGGCTACGAGCGTCTACCCATAACTGAGTACAAGTTTTTGCCTACCCAGTGCTACAAATGCCAGTGCTACGGTCATACTGCAAATAACTGTAAAGCTTCCCCGAGATGCTCTAAATGCGCTGGTGACCACCAGAACTCCAAAGAAAACCCCTGTCAACTTTTCATGAAATGCGCTCTCTGTGGCTCCTCCGGCCACCCCTGTTATTCATGTAAATGCCCAGAAGCACAGAAACTACTGCTTAAGAAATGAACAGTCAAACTTTAAGGATAACTACTTGGAACATAAATGGTGGTGTTATTAATAAAAGGCTTTTTCTGTATCGCCTAATGGAGTCATGTGACGTATTATGTATACAAGAACACTTTCTGAAAGTATTTGGGTTTTAAGCGATAACCAGTCAAAGTGGAGAAGGTAGGCCATCCGGTGGTATAGCGATACTCACCCGAGCGGAACTTCTACCGACTCTTCACTCCTCTTCTGACAATTATGTTGCGGTCAAAATAAACGAGACTGTCATTTACTCAGTGTACATGCCAACTGACTACCGAGACCTTAAGTCTGAATGCAAGTTCAGTATTGCTTGCAAAAAAATTAGCAAGTTCAGTTAGTGGTTCAAAACAACAGGGACAAAACGTTATACTAGCGGGTGACATGGACTGTAATCTGTTTGTTACAAACCCACGTTCACAAATCTTCCTTAATACCCTCGCCGGTCTTGAGGTTCTTTTGAACGATTTTGGTTTTATATACATCCATAATGCAGGAGCAACCTTGGCCATTGATTTCTTTCTTCAAACCAAGCAAACAACATTGCCTCTCCCCTCTCAATATGTGAACACTACAATCAACATTTCCGATCACTTACCCGTATCCTGTTCTTTCGATACAACTATACAGCCAAGCATAGGTCCCAGCAAAGTCAGGAAGTGGCGTAAGAAATCCGACTGGAAGAAGATCAATATAGACGTATACCAGTCTGTTTGTGATGAAATTATGGGAAGGATCAAGGTACCCTACCACCTTCTACAAGCGAATCCCAGTCTAGAAATCACTGAGAAACAGATTGATTTAAATGTATATTGCATGGAAATAATCGATACTTTGAGAGTCACTGAAAGTGCTGCGGTACCACAACGCAGGGTTCGTATTGGTACTGAAGTTCCACGCTGGAAAGAAAACCCACTCCTAGCTCAGCTTCGTCATGCTTCTAAGTTTTGGCACAAAATGTGGATGGATATAGGAAAGCCCCGGTCAGGTGCTGTGAATACGGTGCGGATTTATCTGAAAAGAAAGTTTGCCAAATGCCTGCAGAAGCACAATGCTGCCATTCTGGGCGAAAATAGTAACACGCTGAAAAGTGAGCCAAGTGCCGTATGGAATTTCCTTAAAAGGAAAAAAGAACTGATTGCGACGGTCCCAGCCTCTGGCCCACAAAAGAACAGTGGAATAGTTATTACAAAATAGAATTTGCAGCACCCGACGCTCAGCTTGTGTCGAAATATGAAGATAACCTTGATCTCCTGTTAAGTGAAGCATCGCCTTCACTCGGGTTTGTGGTAACTGTTTCTGATGTTCGGGCGGCGATAATTAAAGCAAAGAAGAAGTTCTCGCGAGGCATTGACCGAGTTTGTGGCACACACTTAGCTCATGGCAGCCAAAGGGTCCTTGAGCATCTCACTCTGTTATACCAGACGATCTTCACTTGCGGTTTAGTGCCAGATTCCTTCTGTGTTGGGGTTGTCATGCCGGTATGAAAGAAAGGAAAAGATCCTGCTCAATGCAGTTCTCACAACCCCATAACAGTTGCAGCAGTTTTTTGCAAAATTTTTGATTTTCTTTTTATTGATGAGTTATGTAGAGTCTGTGAAAGCCCTGATAATCAATTTGGTTTTGATCAATCTGTTAGTAGGGAACATGTTCACCATCTCATTTGTAATGTACTTTTAGAGCGTGGCCAGACAGGGGAAAGGGTTATAGCAGCTAGTCATGATGTATGCCGAGCGTTCGATTCTGGCGTCCATGCTCAGATACTGTCGTGTGCGCTCAAACGTGGCCTTGAAAGATCAATCGTCCTACCACTCCAAAATTTATATAAGAAACTGAAGGTTAGAATTAAAGTCCCGACGATTGATGGTCCACAAATTTCGGCTGTAGTAGTTCCTGTAGAAAAAGGCATACGGTAAGGTGCAGTTTCTTCCCTTACCCTTTACAATAATAGTGTTGTAGAACCACAAAAAGATGCTGAGATGAGTCTTGTGTTTAGAGGTAGAGATATATCACTGTTAAATTATGCCGATGATATACTGAATTTAAGGCGTTCTTTTGGGATGATAGAAAAGAACTTTGATATTCTAAGAAACACTTATTCCGAAATAAACCTATCTTTTAACGAAAGTAACAGCGAAACTGTTGTTTTCAACCGTCAAAGCTCAGATGACGTTCCTGATATCCGACTTGGAAATAGTGTCGTTAGACCAGCGCCTACTTTAGTTTACCTCGGGCTCCCAATCGGTTGTGATGTGAAATCTCCGAGATCACTGCTAGTTGAACATTTGACCAGCAAGATCCGCAAATCTTATGGTCTACTCATATCTACCAAGACAAATTATAATAGACATATCAGAGCAAGACTTTTCAATGCGCTGGTGCAGCCACATGTTATTGGTCTTTCCCCGTTTTGGGCTCTATTAACCGATCGGAACAAACGTACCATCCGATCATGCTTTTACCGTTTTTGTAAGTTCTTGTGAGGCCTACCACCCTGGACTAGAAACTCTTGGATTAGTGAAAGATATGGCATTCTTAATCCATACCTGGCCGTCCAAAATCGGCTTTCTCGCTATGTCCGATCTCTCTTCAAGAATAATTCCCTGTATGGGGTGATGCTGCCATAATCTTCTTCTTCTTATAAGTTATCTTTCTAGTTTAGTTATATTTTCTCTTGTTATTTATGTATTATGTAGGATAAGTATTTAGTTTCTTTTTTTGGTTGTTTTGTTAATTTCGTTTGCTTTTTCTTTTCTCCATAGGGTTATCTTTGTGGGTTATTAATAAATGATGAATTTGATAAATGCGAAAGATGAGCGGCGGTCTATATTGTGTTTGTAAATATTTCTAGTTATCAATACAGCTTTACTTCGTCTGTTCTACTGATCTGTTAGTCTATTTTATTATACTGTTGTTGTTTTTTGTTATATTATTAGCTTTATTGTGCTTGCCATTGTTGAGTCACGTGTACTTTTGTTTTTGCTTTGTTTATTAATTTTTTCTTTGTACTCCACTGTTTATACTTTTGTATATTTGTGGGTAATAAATATTATTACTATTATTATTATCACATAGGGTTGAATGTGTATTCAGCCAAGTAACTATTTTGGGATGTATTATTAATTAAGTTATGTTTGATTTTGATTGCCTCGCGGACAGTTTGTTTGATTCGTAGGTCATTGGCTAATTAGAGGTCATTAGCAAATATGATTGTTTAAAGCTCAATCGAAAGATATGGACCTATTTTTAGATTTTAATACTTTGATACATCCCTCTTAAACGAGTAACTGGGGTTTTATCCTTACCACAATTGAGAAGATTCATTGTACTTAAGTTACTTGTGAAGACAACACGTAAATTATTTTTTAAACAAAGTTTTTTCAATTTAGAAGTAATTTTCGGAATATAAGGTAGGTAAATCGTGGTTGTGGGCTTATTCGAATTACTTACTGGTGTGGGATTTAAGACTTTAGAAGAATATATCTTTAATCTTTGAGCAAAAACAGTATTTATGAGAAAAATTGGGTACCCGTTGCCAAAAAGTATGTCTGTAATAATATTTAATTTAATATACGGCTCTGAACAGATATTAAGTACTCTATCCACAAGAGATATTACCACGCCTCCTTTAAACAGTGGAAGATGGTTAGATTTGAAGTGAAGGTATCTATTATTATGCGTAGGTTTTCTGTAAGCCGTAAAATTAAGTTTATTCACCCTACGTACTATGAATACATCTAGAAAAGGTACTTTTCCATCTGTTTCGGTCTCTAGAGTGAATTTCAGGTTTCTATCCCAAGAATTTAAATGTTCTAGAAAATCTTTAAGTTCATTTTCGCCGTAATTTCAAACTGAAATTACGTCGTCCATGAGCGTCCCCAAAATACATGATTAAGAGAATATGAATCCAGTGCCCAATTTTCCAGATGCTCGACGAAAATATTTGCGAGTAGGCCTGATAGAGGTGCTCCCATAGGAAGGCCCTTTTTTTGTTTGTAATATGAATATCGAAACTGGAAGTGCATGGAATATTTGTTAAATAGTTTAATCAAATGCATGAGAACATCAATGTCTAGACCTATTGCTGACTCTTCGATTAGATGATAATTGTTTTCCAGATTATTTTGTAATAATTGCTCAGATTTTGAAACCTTAATACTAGTACACATAGAAATTATGTTAAAGCTGCTTAATATGGAATTTTCAGAAATATCTATCTGTTTCAATTTTTCTACAAGATCAACTGAATTTTTTATATAATATTTTTGGGAGTGAAGCAATGGTTTAAATGCAGTGCATAACCATTTTCCAATGTTAGTGCAAAGAGGGATGCCTTGTTTGTGCAATTTTGGTAATCCATAAAATTCTGAGCAAAAAACACCACTAGGGAGAAATTTATTGTACAACTGGGGACTGATTCTGCCATTTTCTTTCAGAGTTTTTAATTCTTTTATAGCTTTTTGAGCAAATTGTTTATATCATTTAAATGTGACTGAATTTTACTATCGTAATCATTTTTATTTATAATTACTAAGGAATTACTTTTATCGGCTTTGGTGATTATTGAGGAATCATTACGGAGTTTGTTCAAAACTTTTGTGTCATATGATTCTTACATTGCGTTATTTGGAGAATTAGGAAGCTTTAATGAAGTGTTGTAAAGAGTGTTAATCAAGCAAGATATAACTGTATCTGGGTTTGAAACAAGAGCACTACATTTGTGGAGAGAGGATTCGAAAGATACTACAAAGTCTGCAACTAGAACTTGTTTCGGTAAAAACGAGAATTTTGGCCCTTGTTCTAGGACTTTTTCTTCAACCTAGCTAAGTCTTTTAGATGAAATATTTACAATCACAGGTCCTGGACTTATCTTAGGATTGTAAACTGGGTTGACCATTTGAGACTCATATTTCAACCTTGCAAACTTATTAGTGGATCTCTCTTTTGACATACGGAGATCATGGTGGAATAAATTCCTTTCCATCCTAACAATCTGCAAAAAATCATCAGTAGACAAATTCTGATACAGAAAATTCCAAAGGGATTTTCATTCTGAGGAAATTACTTGTCTTCTCTGTTTTTTGTCCTTAATAATATGAACGTCTTTAGCTTAAGAATATAACGTCTTTAGCTGTAATTTAAGTGTGAACTGTGACTCTCGCAAAGCGCTTAAGTGAAAATTATGCCTTAAGGATCTAGGAATAATTTCATTACTGCTGCAGCATTCCAGAAAAGTTTGTTGATTAATAATGTTCGTGTGTTTCAAAATATTCAAATAGGTTTTGTTAATTCACTGTCTTGGAAAAAAAAAGTCCGCATTGTTCTCTCTTCTATATTTGTATTATGGAAAGGCAGTGTGGTGTTCGTCATTATTTATGTTCATATACTTCAAGAAGTTTTCTTCCCAATACTCTTAGCCCTACAAGTAATTGCAATAGAAAAGTAGTAGTAAATTTAGCAGTGACAGTAGTATTAGTAGTAGTGTGCATATGTTGCCTTATGGTGAGATGATCTTCCCCGTTAAGTATGCTCTGAATATTCCAACTTAATACCCAAATCAACTACTGACATACACTATCTGCACAATGTGCATGCGCATAGTTTCTTTTGATTCAGTTCAAGTTTCCCCTTGATACTGTTAACGGAGTAATATGGTAGTAGTAGTGGTGGGAGGTGTTGTAGTATTGGTAATATTTAAATATTGTCTTTTTGATATTGTCTTTTTGATTTTTTGATCTCCCTTATCATTTCCTGAATTTTCCAAATTAATATACTCAATTAATCCTGTGTTTTACACTTTTAACAATTAGTACACACATAACGTCTTTTGATTTAGTTCAACCCTCCCTTCAACATGAAAGGCTCAGCTGAAAACCCTTCGTCATCTTAGAAAGAAAAATTCAAACACGCATACCTTTCTCAGTAACATATACTATGTTTAAACAATGAGCGAATTTCCCAACTTACAGTCCTTGTCCAGAGGATTGTCGACAGATTGACATCCCCAAATACATAATTACTGGACCTTTCACCAATGCTGAACAAAATAGTTCTCTTAAGATTTCGATCAGATACGTTTTGGAGAATCATAGGCTTCAGGGGGGGTTGTGACGTCCCTCTATTCGCTTTTAACTTTTAAAAAGGGTGCTAAAACTTTCGACTTGCAATCAAGTGAGCTCCATCCGATCCGAACAACCACCCGTTCCATAAAAACCTTATTTATATATTAATAAAATAAGTTTTTTTCAAATTTTAACAAAGCGGCTATCACATTATCTTTTCACATATTTTTTTCTTAAAACAGAACGTGGGGGACGAGTTCGGAGGGTAAATGTTCACTAAGGAAAAGAGAAGTAGTACGAGGACTATGCATGGGACTGTTGTCAAAGCGCAAGGAAATTTGTGCTCTCCTTTCCTTAAGGGTGACTAGATTTGCTCTCCAAAGAAGGGCAGTTCCTTTTTTGATCTGCCTCTGTTCTGTCCGACAATTCATTGGAGATGCCAAACAGGACAAGCGTATTTGAGGGTAGACCCTGGTGCTATACCATCTCAAAGTTTCCATTTAATTGCATTTCGGGAAAATAGGGGTTGTGGGATCCACCCTTGGATCAATCTGAATCTCAAAAAGGGCACTTGAACTTCTGATAACCAGTCCAATGAGCTTCCTCTGAAATTTATACGATCACATTTTCTCTATAAACCTTATATGCCTCCATGGCATGATTTACAACCCTTACCCTGAGGGCTGTGGGGGGAAGGGGGTGTCTTCCTCAAAGACATAATTTCCGAGCCTTTCAACTACATTGAGCAAAATGGCTATCTCAAAATTTTGATTGGATTTGTTTCGGGAAATGGTGGTCGTGGGAGGGGTGCTAGTTGCCCTCAAATCCCTTTCGAGTATTTAAAAGGGCAATAGCCCTTTCAATTTCCAATCGAATGAGCCCTTTTCAAAGTTTCTACGACAGCTCCTTTGATATGAAGTGGCCTGGTCTATAACCAAAAAACAAAGAAAAAATAAAAATAAATAATAGCAACTATCTCCACTTCTCCCTGTAGAGGGCCCTGACCTTCACAAAATAATTGAACACAAAATTATTTTATGCTGTTTATGCTTTAGTTTCAGGAGAAATTGATGCTCTACTTATTAAAGGCTATGTAGCAATATAACCACCATCATCTAAGAGTCTTTTCACAAAGTTGTATGATTCAATTAGGTTTGTGTCAATTAAGCAACATTTGTGGAAACCATGCTGGCTTTTTGGAAGTGACTATTTTTTTTCAAGGTGAGAGACCAGTGCATCATTTATATACTCTCATGGACCTTGCATACAACTAATATAAGACTTTTAGGGCAATAATTACTGGCTTGGTACTTTCTCCCTTTCTTGAAGATAGGCTTGATGTTGGCCTGCTTCCAGTCACTCGGGAGCAATTTGGAAGTGAATCACATCTCAAATATCACTGCTATTGGCTTAGTAATTTGTTCAGCTGTTTCTTTAAACAGTCTGGGTTGTAGGTTATCTGGCCCAGCAGCTTTGTTGGCATCCAGTTTTTTACACCCTTTCAGAACATTCTCTAAGCTTATATTTGTCAAGTACATTGCTTCTTGGATTGGTTGTTCTGTTAAAGTGGGTAGAGGGTCAGCATAGGCTGTGTGGAGAAGTTTGTACCAAAGCTAGAGTTAAGCAAATCTGCTTTTTCTTTAGTCCATGAGGCCTTTGTATCATCCTCTTTCATGAGATCTGGGATGTCATTTTTAGAGGCATTAGCTGGTGAGACATGGCACCAGAACCTCTTTGAATTCTGCTTCACATCAGTTGCAATTGTCTCCTTGTGGTTTTCTACAATCTTCCAAGTCAAATTTCTTAGCCCATTTCTACATTTCTTGAACATGTCATAGTGACTATGCATTTGCACTTTATATATTTGGTCCATGCTGGTCTCTTCTTCTGTCTAGTCCTTTTGACTTCTTTGGGTAGGAAGGGGAGTGTTTTTGGCAGGAGCAACCAATATACCTGGGTACATTTCTTTTTTGCAGCTAGGACTACTGTTTTAAATGCCTCCCAGCTGTGGTATAAGGTATATACTTGCACATTAGGGGTGGGAGTATTGGTAAAGTATATTCTTGATGCAAATGACTGCAATGACAAATGTCCATTTGTCTTGGTATGTATAGGGGTAGGGGTAAAATTCATTTGGGAAGATCATAAAAAAAAGAAGTAGGTAAACTAGAACTTTGCTAAATTGAATAAAGGATTATTGACTGGGTTCATCAGATAAAGCATTTATTTCTACTTATATTTGTCCTAAGTGACATTTTAAGCAGCTTCCCTAAATGTGTATCTCTACTTAGCAGGACTTTGAAGCTAGTGATATTTTATTTTAATCCCCCAGGGTGATTCAGCCTTTGTTTGCTTTGTATTTTCTTCTTCTGTTTCAGCAAACAAGGGCTTTTCACTTGAGACTATTCAGCCCTTTTCCTTTTGATTCCTCTGTGAGACAAACAGAGCTACTGATTTGGTTGCTTCTTATTTATCGTGAATCTGCTCAGATTTCTCTCAGGAGACCTTTCAATTCTAGGAGTTAAAATATAAGAAGATAAACACTGATTTCTGAGCTCTGTGTATAGGTATAGTCAGATAGACTTGTAGCTGATAGTGAGATTTTGTGGTGTTTGAAGGACTTTAACAGTTTAAATTGCAGGATGTACTGTGCAGACATCAGCATATTACATTCAAATAGGTAATGATCAATTGTTTCATTTTTTAAATTACAGTACCTGCAAAGAGGGAAGAAGGAACTGATATGAAAACGCCTGATAACCTATCCCATATGAGCCAGACTGAATTCTGTGATAAGCTTTAGAAAGGTGCTTATTGGGGAAGGGTATTAAAATGGGATTGTTCTTATTTAACAATACCTCTAATAATCTCCAGTGGTATATGTCTCTAATGGGGATCAGTCTCCCACATGGCTGTTCAATATTGAAAGCAGTTTTTGCAATTTCATCTGCCTGATGGTTACCAGTTATACCTGAGTAGCTTGGAACATACTGGAAGTAAGTTCTTATGCCTCTTGAAACAAGATTATAAATAATGCTAAGACAATGAAATGATCTATGTCCATCTTATGCTGAGAAGCTGAAGACAGCAGCTTTTGGCTTGACAAAGAGTCAGATGAAACTATAATGTTTCTATATATAAAATTGAATTGGTAAAGAGAAAGCAAGACATATAAAGAAATTTTGTATAGGTATTCTGGCAAATTCACCCAGTGTAAAATTTCCCCTGAAAAGTTCACCCCTGGAAACTTCCCTTTTGATGGAAAATTCTACCAGCAGAAAATTCGTCCTCCATCCCACCTGAAAAACATATGCATACTTACCAATGAAAAATAAAGCAACGTGCAGATTTTATAACTTAAAAACCTTTCTCTGGGGGCTTTGGGTAGTCACTTTATGTCCAAAGACATAGTTATTGGGCCTTTCAACTATGCTGGAAAAAAAGCTATGTCACAGTTTTGATTGGATGATTTTGGGAAAAAGTGGTGTGGGAGGGGGTCTAGTTGCCCTCCAATTTTTTGGACTTGAACTAGAATGAAACATCTCCTGACGTTCTACGCCTACTGGGTCCATACAATGATCCCTGAAAAAAAAAAAACAAAAAAAAACGCACTCATTCATGATCTTTCTTCTGGCAAAAATTACAAAATTCCACATTTCTGCACTTTATAGTTGTGTTCTTTGATATGCTGAACCTGATGATGCGTCTTTCATTAAAATTCTATGGCCTCTAGGAGATCGTTTTTCCTTTTTTTGAAAATCAGAAAGTTTTCTCAGGCTTGTAGCCTTTGATGGGTAAGACTAAACTTAATGAAACTTATATATTTGGAATCAGCATAATAAGCCGATTCGTTTGATATATCAAAAGATCCATCTATTTTAGACCCATCCATATTAATGTGTTTATTGGTATAGAAATTCAGTTTTTTAGAGTTTTGGTTACTATTGAGCTGGGTTGCTCCTTACTTATAGTTTGCTACCATGAACTGTTTGATTATCAATCCTAATAGAGATCATTGAAATATTGATAGTTTTTTCTGTGCTACCAACCACCACTTCTATTTTGGTGTCCCCCCCCCTGGAAGATTTTCTGCTGGTGCCCTTGGGTGTGGCAGTAGAATTTTAGGTCTTCATCTACAATGACCTCCAAATCTTTTTCTGAGGTACTATTGGAAATTAATTGTCTGACACTAGCATTTGATGACATTGAGTATTGCTATCAAGGGTTGCTTCAAAATGTACTCCAAAATAGAGAATCCTGCACTTTTCAACATTAAACTCAGGCCTCAATATATTGGCCCATTTGCAAAAGATGTGTAGGTCTGACTGTATTGAGGCAATATTCTGCTGTGTGTTGGCAGGACCAATAAGTTTCAAGTCATTGGCATACAGGCAAAGTTTATTAGACGTGTTTTTAGGAGCATCATTAATGAAGATATTCAAAAGTGTAGGTCCCAATCAGTTCCTTGAGGCACCCCACTTAAGACATCTGGTATTTCAGAATAGAAAGCTCTACCACCTTTACCAAAAACTTTGATTTGCTGTTTTTTTCCCTTCAAGAAAGACAATCCAGTCCGTCACATCCTCTTCAATACCAATTACCTTTAGTTTCAACTGGAGACTTAGATGACAGACTTTATAAAAGGCTTTAGCAAAGCCTAGAAGAAGCATATCAACTGGGAGACTTTGGTCAATGAGCTCAGTTATGTAATTATGTGAGTCAATCAGATTTGTTTCAACTGATCTGCTTGGTTGGAATCTATGTTGGTGTTTCAATAGATGGTTATTTGTGACCAAATGTTTGAGAACGGTAGACTTTTAGAAGAGCCTTGATAGTGGCAGTACTAATTGGATGTGAGCTTCCTTTAAGAGGTGTGGATGGATGCCATCTGGCCCAACAGACTTATTTGGATTAAGCTTTTAAGCCAAGATTCAAGTTTAGCCTTATCTAATATTTTTGGAGACGCTTGAGCGTAAATTAAGTAGTGTTGTGGGGTTGGGAGGGGGCAGTGTATGCAGATGTGAATAACTCAATATCAGTTATGCCTATCTGGATCTTATCACATACATATATGGCAATTCCTCTACCTTCATCTGAGGGAAGGATTGTGAACAATCTGTATCTGGGTTTCAGTCAGGGGTTGGGAGGTTTGCTTTGGTTTGACTTCACAAAAGGTCTCCCTCATTTGCATAGAGGACATATCTGATTTCCTGAAATGTCAATGTTATGCAGTCAACATAACTAAAAAACACACTAAGCCCAGCAATGTTCTTACAATAGCTGCTGCCACCATCAACACTGAGTCTGCTGGAAGTCATAGAAGTCTCTTTGTTTGCCACACTTCTATTATTATGTGTAAACGCTATATTTTGGAAAACCTTACCATCTAATTGACTATTCACACTGGTTATATTACATGGTATATCATTTATTGTTCCATTGCAGTCAGTTGACTATTTTTGGAACTATAGAGTTCCCATAGAGAGTCAGCTTTGCCCTGTGCATACCTGACCTGCAACTCCTTGTGTAGCTTTGCTCTTTTCTCATGGTCAGTCCTGGAAACAGTATTCTGGAATTGAATTGTACCTGAACCTTTTCTTTTGAAAGACATTTGCAGAATCTGTTTCTTAGTCTTAAAATCTGGGCCATAGAATAATATGGGAAAAGGGCTTTTTTTGGTGTGGTGGCTGCAGCTTGGCTTTGCTGACTGCTCAGATGACAGACATTGAAAACACTTATATTTGGGACCCCACAATGACTTGCAAGGTATCTTTCCATGTAAACTTCTCTGAGAGGGGACCCCAAAAACGACACTATTAGCTTTTGATGCTAAAAGTCGCTAAAAAAAAAACTGCAATCATCAGTTTAACTTTGGTTTCAAACTGCATCTGAAAATCACTTTTCAATGTTTGATTCTCTGACTCAACCAAATTCTGAACTACATCCTTGTCAAACAAGGGACATTGTTCAAGAGTTGTCAATTGGCTTTCAATATTACCAAAATGATTGTCAATGTTAGTGGTTGGCTGTTCTTGCAGTTCAGCAAATGCTTCTTTCACTGCATCATTGTTCAGTTCTTTTACTGCTCTAAGAATTGACTGGAATGGTTGAAAAGTCTTGTCCATAATTTTTTGAATATCATTCAAAGATGCTCTATCTGTCACTTGTAGATTGCTTTTGCAAACTGGGCATTTCTATTCACAGCCAACTTGCCATGTCAATTTATTTAGTAGAGAGAATTCTGCCTTTGACATTTCCAGACAATCAATGCACATCCAGAGGCTACATCCATTGCAATTCTTAGCACTGGAGTCTACATCTAAGTTCTTGTCACATGTTGTGCACTTATTGATCCCTTGTTTGGGGCTCTGATGAGGTCCTTTTGGTGGCATTGTGTTACAAGCTTTAAAGATTCTGCAGTAGATAAGACCTGTGGGAAGTCCAATATGTAGATCACCTGTCCCCAGCAGTTTAAGGATTGGAAACCCTGCTGGTACTAACATAGCCTCTTGAATGTTTGTTACTGCTCCCTTCTGCACAGGCTATCTCCGAAAATATAGCCTGAACTACACAAAAATTTGAAATACTACCTCCAAAAATGGGCAAAACAACTGAACCAATGTAACCTATAATGCTATAGAAATATAATCTCTGGCTATATTTGGCAACTGTGCACCATTTGGCAACTATGTATATTCAGAAGAAAGAAGACAATTCTTTGTTTGTTTTAATTAAAAATTGAATACAAAGGATGAATGAAATTAACACACATAGAAAAATAGGGGAAATATTCTCAAGACAATGGAATTCAATTCAGTCAATATTTGTCTATAGTGGAATATATGTAATTCCACTGTCTTGAGGATTTTTTTTCCTATTGTTTCTAAGTGTGTTTGTTTGTTATGGAAAGGCAGTTTGGTCTCTGTTGCCATTAACAATGAATGCTCTTGGGGATAGAAGATAAAATATTGCTAACTTCAAAGTCCAGGTAAATAAGTTGATGCACTAAGGGAAGCCACTTAAAATGGCACTTAATGATAAATATTAGTTGAAAATGATAAATATAGGTACTAATAAATGCTTTATCTCCCAAATTTGGCCAGTAACCTTTATTCAATTTTTGCATCAACAAGTTGCTTTTGTAGTTGTGTTAATTGCCCATTTTTTCCATAGTTTCTTTCCCAAAACCTATGTTGGTCTCCTGTAACTCAAAAATCAAAAAAATGTACCTTGTAGTGGAACCCGTAGATCAAAAACTTAAAGCACACAATTTCTTTCCAGGGATGTTATTTTTAACAAATAGTGATGAAAAATATCTTTTTCTATCAGAACCACTGATTTTTTTTTTCTTGAGATCTGTGTCTGGTTATATCTAACTTTACACCAATCTTTTAAATCAGACATGACAAAAAGATGATCTGCATTTATTTTTTTTTTTTTTTTTTGTAATATCTTCTTGCTTTTTTTTCAAAATCCTTGTTATTTAGTCCAAGACAAAAGGGAAAAATTGTAGCACAAAAGTACTACAATTTGGTCATGCAGGAGAATACTGGTAAACATGATGAAATAGTGCTACATTTAACACTGTGCTTCAGGTGGCATTTTCCATGAAAGCTCACAATACTTTAAATTGTTTTTATTTAGTTCTGCATTCCCTTCACAATTCTCTTTTAATTTTCAACTTAGTGTACATAAAGCGTATTTCCTTTATGTTTAATTCAAAATTGACTGACTATTCTCATATAATATTGTTAGCTTTTCCTTAGATATTGCTGATAATCCCTTTTAAAATCAAGGGAAGTTATGAAATAGGGGAAGGAGGGGGTCTGTTGCCTTAAAATAACTCAACTTTTGAAAATGGTTCTAGAACAGTCTAATGAAGTGAATTTTATTGCCCCTAAAGTAGTATATTCCATTAACAGGAATTAAACTGGTACAGCAGATTCAGTTGAGCTAATTGGGGCTGAGTTGAATGAATATTGAGTTGAGTGAGGGTTGGTTTGTTTTCGGATTGAGTTGAAAGCTGGCTGAATTGTATAAGGGTTCATTTAAACAGGTTTGGAGTTCTACAAGGGTTTGGTTTTATGTGGTTCATTTGAATATGGTTCAATTGTAGGGGGTTCAGTTAAATGGGAATTGAGTTGAATGAAGGTTCAGTTAAAAAGGGGGTGAGTTGCACAAAGGTTCAGTTGCCTCAAGGGTTAGATCTGCAAGAGTTCAGTGAATGAAAGCAATATATCAGCTAATGAAAGTCAGAACGTTGTGTAATA
The DNA here is from genome assembly GCF_032884065.1 of Artemia franciscana. Lineage (NCBI taxonomy): Eukaryota > Metazoa > Arthropoda > Branchiopoda > Anostraca > Artemiidae > Artemia > Artemia franciscana. Next base: position 37,602,662 of record NC_088871.1, read on the forward strand.
AAAGGGAAAATGTCAGTTCATTCATCTTTTTTTTAACTTGTGGTTCTTTGCTTTTTGTTATTTTATCTTCCAACTGTTTTTTAGTTTTTGGTTCTCCCTTTCACCTTTGGAAGAAAGGATATTGAAACCTGTTCAAAGTTTGGAGATACCTAATAAGGTTACCTTCAGAATTTACCAAAGCTGAATGTGTATTTGACAAATGGACACAACTTGGTGAAAGATGGACACATTCAACCACTTTAGTTGTACTGCTGTTAAGGAAGGTATTTGGTATCAAGGGTTTTGTTGCTGATTTAGACTACTATTAAAAATATTACATAAAATAAACTGTAAATGATTGAAATTGAAAAAAAAGTTATTTCATATTAGTTATTATATGTATTTTATTTTTGTGTCAACCATAGCTTTGGGTTTTGAAAACAAATGACTTATAATTATTTCTGGAATAACTAACAATTTCTTTCTAGACATTTGTGCCACTTTTTATTTTAAAATGACTTGTTATACCTCTCTATTTATCCTCCTTCCTGCCTTTAATTGTCCATGTGTTTAGATCACTGGCTCTGGGTTTTCTCTGGCTGGAATCTTCCCCAGATTCCATACTCTGGTGACTTTAGAGGTCCAGATCTCCATCAAGGAAATTTGCTGATTTTCCATGTATTGTAAGAGCCTGTCTTGTGTAGGGGAGGGGGATGCCTGTACTCATGCTTACCAGTATATCTTTCTTTGTCAGCCTATTTGGGTCTGTTTTTAATATTCAATTTAATCGCGTCCTTGTTTTTCTTAGTGCTTTCGTTTCTCAGCCACTTGTTAAGGTTGTTTTTTATATCTTTCTTTCTATGTTTCTTCCTTTGCTCTTGTGATACCAAAACTTCTGACGAATCTGATGGTGTACCTGCACATTTAACTGAACCTTCTTTCATCTGACCCCAGGTGCAACTGAATTCTGGTTTGACTGAAACCCCAATTTAACTGAACCATTGTGCAACTTAACCCTATTTCAACTTAAACACTATTCAACTAAACCCCCATGCAGCTGAACCATCATTCAATTGAACCGCTATATAAGTGAACTTCTATGCAACTCACCTCCACTTAACTGAATCTCCATTCTTATAACCCATTGCTTAACTCTTCTCCTATGCAACTCAACCCTTTTCAAATCAAAACCTACTCAACTCAAACCCATGGCTAAAAATAATTTTGACCTAGTGCTGATTAGAAGCTAATATTTGGTTCGTGTTTTAATGGGAGTTTCTAACTTCAGAGCTTTTAAACTTTAACCTCTGGGGTAACCCCAGAGCTCTCAAAAGTTGAAGAAAACTTTCAGGAAATTCAGATCATTGCCCAATAAAGCGTTATTTGTTTTTTTTTTTTGGAAATTATGGGCTTTCCAGTTAGCGTTATTTCGTATTTACAAATTAAATTAGCTGAAAGTTTTGATTATGTTGCACACCTATGTGAAGAATTGAAAAAGTAGTTTCAATCTTTAAATACTTTCAAAATAATAAAAAAAAAACTGTGCATATTAATAAAAGTATCTTTTTCAAAGAGTTCTATTTTATGGTAATGTTATTATCCAAAAACATATAGTTCAAATATTGTTTTTTATGTATCAAAATGTTCAATAGGGTCTATTGTATTATTATAAAATTAAGTGGGCAGGATTGGAAAACATTCTTGGTAGATCTATTTTTCTTTCTTTTTTTTTTAGACAGTTGAATGAGGGTTAAGTTGTATGAGGGTTCAGTCAAATGGGGGATGATTTGCATGAGGGTTTAGTTCTCCTGGGGTTGACCTAAACCAGGGTTCAGTTTCACAGGTTTCCGTTAAAAGAAGTTTCAGTTATATAGGGGTTCTGTCATAAGTCCACTTTCTTTCACAAAAAATTGGTCCAATGTTTTTGTACAGCTTTTTTTTTTAATGTAAAATAAATTTTGCTTGTAGCAATTAATATTTGTAGCTGCCGCCTGGGACACTTTAAAACTCCTTCTGCTGTCAGGATTGTTTAAACAAAAAAACCATAGCTTCATCTAAGAAGCACATCGCTTTGGAAATTTGTTTTAAGGTTAAATTCAGTTTTACAGAGATATTTAACGCTACTAGATTAATCTGGCTGTGCTGCAGGGTTTAGGGTAACTCTAACGCGCTTCGGATTTCTACGTGTCCTGCAACTGCTAGGGTTATGACAAGTGTACCTCCCGTGATGCAAAAGTGCCACGCTAATTGGTCAAAGACACCACGCTAAAGGTCACGGTCGCCACGCTCAAAAAAATGTTTCCTTTCCCTCACGGAAAGATCTTGCTCAGTATAGGGTTATCTCCTATACCAAGCCCATATAATCTTAGTTCTCAAATAACCTATGTCACTCTAGGCTAACAATAAAGGAGTCAAATTAGAAAACAATCTTTTTTCTTTCCAAATCAAAGGTTATACAAAACTGCAACTTCTGGCAGTGGGAAAAAAACAAAGATAAAAATAACTGGGAATGTGAAAAACAAAGGTCAACCAATAAAATCCCACACAGGGTGTGACATAAAGCGACACGTAATCTACAATTGTGAACTAATTCCCCCTTTCACTCCTTTATGAATTTGAGCCAAACTGGCGTCCAAAAATACATTTTTAACAGGAATGAGTCACTCTTTTAACTGTGCAGCTAATTGAATCGCCTGCTAGAAAATTGTTACTTCTTATTGTTAAGAAAATGTAATTGTTACTTATAAGAAAGAAAAAAAAAAACAAAGAAGTAAAAGGAAAGATGAAGTTAAGTTTACAAAAAGGGCATTTATCTGATAAAAAGGGACTAGAAAAAAAAAATTCAAGACTCGAATCCAAAACAACGCAACCTCGACACACAGTAAGAATTGGTACTAATTGACTAGCGACGGAGCTTCGATAAAACGAAAAGACGCAAAGGTGGGTATTGAATCCAAATTTGCGGAAAATTTTATTGGTTAAAAAAAGTTCTTAGTTAAGAAATTTGACATGCAAGTGTTGAAACTTAAATTTAAACTTGAATTTCCTTTAGAGCTTGAAGATATATTGGCCAATGATGAAAAAAGTTTGTTTGGCACTCCAAATGCTATGTCACTACCTAAAGTGGAAGGCAGTCTTTTGAATTTTTTCTTAGACGTATCTGCCAAGCTCGATCCTGATTGCCAATCTCTTCAACTGGAGCCAAATATTAACTTGGATGGTGTCGGTAACATTTTAGAAGTCTTTTTGTAGGTTTCCATATCAAAATGAACAGGGATTGCAAAAGTAGCAATTTCAGTTGTAATGTTTTGGCTTGAATTAATTTTTAGGGCTTATTCTTAGAATTTTTTAAAGAGACTTTTTCAATAATTACAGTATACCATAATTTAATTCTGAATTGTAGTGAGTCTGAAAAATAGCCGCAAAACTGGAAATAAATTTTTATTTTTGTGTGGTCTGAAATTCCAGCCTGATGTAAAATATAGTGTCTAGTCTATGCGTATCTAATGGTAAAACAGTTTTGAAAAAAACAATTTTGAACAAAAAATTTCGTTGTGTAGGTGCGAATTAAATGTTTAATGACTAAAATCCTGTGCTACAAAATTAGGTTATAAAAGAAGATTGTAAGGGTAGTAATTTTTATACTTTCGAGCGATTTTGAATAATTTATTGAGCAATCTCATCCCTTGGGATTTTCAATTGAAGTTTGGCATGTATTGTCAAGCCCATTGACAGTAGATGTATGCACTGGTGGTGTTGGTAAACTAAAAACTCGGGATAAATTCTGCTCCCCATTCATGTCAAAGTCTCTCTGAGGCTCCATTTAATGGCTTCTGCTTTTGAAAAAACAAACTATAGCAAAATAAGACTCTTTTTGGGTTTAATGCAGCTTTTTGAATTAAATTAAAAATTAATAGCATCTATTATTCATGAATCCGCTTTGGATTTAATTGATGTATTTATTTCTTTACTGGGGAGATTTTTTTCAAAACTTGTATATTGGCACTTACTAAAAGCGCAGAGAATAGAATTTCTGAAGATGGAACTCCAGCGTTAAATCCTTTTTCGTCATGGAAATTTCAAAATAAAGTGCAAAACTTTCCCATCTTCTCTGGTTCACACCGGAAAAGACACAAAAAGACCCATTTTTGCCAAATCATATTTGTAAAAAATGTACAGCAAAAAAAGTACAGCATTTGTACCGAATAGGTATTGAAATGGATGTAGATTGATTCAAAATTTCAGTTACGCTCTCAAACAAACCCCCAAACTCTGGTCCTGCTAACGTTGAATAAATAAGAAAACAAAATGCCATCAGGGTTTCAAGTTCTTTTTTGAAATTACAAAAAAGTTGTATGCTAGATAAGCCTTTTCTGTTAAGATAGACATTAATAACAGTTATAATTCCTGAATACTGTTGCTTAATGTTAATAATGAATACTGTTGCTGAAGATTAACACTAAAAACGGTTTCAATTCTTGAATATTGTTGCTTAAAAGCAACAACAGAAAAATCTTTCGGATCATCTGGCTGGATTTTTTATTTTTCAAAATGTCAACAAGTTTTTATTTACTAAGGCTGATGAAAAGGGGAAGCATTCAAGTCAGTTTTGATAAACTAAAAGGTGAGAACTGAAGATGAACAGTAAAACCGGTTATAAATCCTAAATATTGTTTCTTAAAAGAAACGACAGAAAATATAAAATGATTGGTAGTTCTTAAGTCATTTTCTGATCAATTGGCTGGATTTTTCCCAAATATCGACAAGTTTTCACATATCAAGGTTGCTGAAAGCAAAGGCGCCATTTGGGGGGGGGGGGGGGGGTCAGGGTGGGCAAATGCCCACCCCAGATTTTCCAGGGGGCCCAAGCTTCCACCACAAAGGGCCCTTTGCCGGCCATAATAATCCATTATGTCCAACATAATCCATTCTGTCCAATTGATTTGAAATTACTGCACGCCTATTAACCGAAGAGCATAACTACTTGACGACCCTTGGGGTAATTACGCTATTTGCTATTAACCATTGTAAACTTTGAAAGTAGGTTTGATACATAATAAAATTCTCGAGTTCTGTCAAATGCCCATTTCCTAGATGATTACGCGACACGAAGTGATTCAGGGGGGGGGGCAAGATGGAGTTCATGCCTACCCCAAGATTTTGTCCAAATGGCCCCTCTGGCTGAAAGAGGTTTACAAAGGTTTCTTGAATGATTATTTATAGCCAATTTCAGAATCCAAAGTTTTCTTTTTTACAAAAAGCTATGAAAAAAATCTCAATTTAATTCATATTTCTGTGTAATATGTGTAGTATAATCGTAATTCGGTTGAAAGTTTTCTTATTATGATAACCAAAATTGATATGAACTAGTCAATAAATATACTAACGTCATACTGGATAGTTTTGGTGTCCCTGACACCACAGATTATTAGAAAAGACGTTGCCAAATATTTCTGTTTCTAAACTTGAAGATATAGTGCCGGAACGTCCTTCAAGAGAATCAACAAGAGACTGTTTGTAAGGCACAATTTAGTATCCGACAATTTCAATTGAAAAGGATTTATATGTGGATATTTTACTATCCTTTTACATAGACAATTTTGTTTACAATCGTAAAATCCCGGAAAATCGTGATTTTTACGCTAAGATGGGTCCAGGGGATAAAAAATATTTTCATTTCGATGTAATACCTAATAGATTCAAATCTTATTTGTAATTTTGTTAGCTTAACAGTTGACAAAAGCTAGATCGTATATCAAATTTAATATTGCTTGTAAAATGCGAGACCTTGTAATTTGAGTGAAATTTTTTTCTAGATCCCTCTATTGCAACCTTCCACAAAAATGGTATCACAAAACAAGGATCCAGAGCATTTAATAAGCTTGATCGTACAAGAATATGCCTAAAAACAGAAATGAATCTAGATTGTCAATACGACATGCCCCCCGACATTGATATATTCAGTGAAAGCACTTCTGCTAAAAAGGAAATTTCGGGTTTCGATCTATCTTGTAATCAAAGAACTCAAACTGGAGAAAACCCTTACAAATATGATATCTGTGAGAAATATTTTACTGCTATGTCTGCGAAATCTCAGCATCAAAATACTCATACTGGAGAAAAACCTTTTGACTGTAATGTATGCGGAAAAAAATTCACTCAGAGTTCTAGTTTGTCTTGTCATCAAAGGACTCATACAGGAGAAAAATCTTTCAAATGTGATATATGTAAAAAAAAATTTACTCGAAGTTCCAGTTTGACTTCTCATCAAAGAATTCATACAGGAGAAAAACCTTTTGAATGTAATGTATGTGAAAAAAAATTTACTAGAAGATCCTATTTGTCTCGTCATCAAATGAATCATACTGGAGAAAGACCTTTCAAATGTGAGGTTTGTGAAAAGTATTTTACTGCTAGTTCTGATTTATCTCGCCATCAAAGAAATCATACTAGAGAAAAACTTTTCAAATGTGATATTTGTGAGAAATGCTTTGCTTCTAATTGTGATTTATCTCGGCATCAAAGGACTCATACTGGAGAAAAACCTTTTGAGTGTAACGTATGCGGAAAAAAATTTACTCAAAGTTCCAGTTTGACTTTTCATCAAAAGAGTCATACAGGAGAAAAACCTTTCGAATGTAATTTATGTGGAAAATTTTTTCCTCGTAGTTCCAGTTTATCTCTTCATCAGTTGACTCACACTGGAGAAAACCCTTTCAAATGTGATATTTGTGACAAACATTTTACCTCTAGTTCTCAATTATCTTGTCATCAAAGGACTCATACAGGAGAAAAACCTTTCGAATGTAATTTATGTGGAAAATGTTTTTCTCAAAGTTCCAGTTTATCTCTTCATCAAAGGACTCATACTGGAGAAAAACCTTTTAAATGTGATATTTGTGAGAAATGTTTTACCTCTGGTTCTCAATTATCTCGTCATCAAAGGACTCATACAGGAGAAAAACCTTTTGAATGTAATTTATGCGGAAATTTTTTTTCTCAGAGTTCCAGTTTATCTCTTCATCAAAGGAATCATACTGGAGAAAAACCTTTTAGATGTGATGTTTGTGAGAAATGTTTTACTTCTAGACGTAATTTATATCATCATCAAAGAACTCATACCAAGAAGAAACCATTTATGTTTGTGAGTGTGTAAACGAATTGATACATTTTTTAAGAAATTCATCTCACAGAAAAAAAATCTTTCAAATGTAACTTCTGTGAAAAAAAATTACTAGATGTTCCCATTCATCTCGTCATCAAATGAATCATGCTGGAGAAAAATCTTTCAATTGTGATGTTTGTGAGAAATGTTTTACTTCTAGCCGTAATTTATATCATCATCAAAGAGCTTGTACCAGGGGGAAACCATTTGTGTTTTTGAGTGTATAAAGGATTGATCCGTTTATTCAGAAATTCCTCTTAGAGAGACCGAAAACTTTCTGATGCAATGTTTTGGTGAATCTAAGGAAAAATATTGTACTTAATTTTACTTCATTTTACATTCTCTGTATCTTGTTGTCAGTTCTGACTATTCAGTTTTGTGCTATCAGCTAATGTTAACGCCGGTGTTACACATAAATATTTCTTTTTGTGTGTACAATAAATATATACTTTAATAAAATTTTTAGAAAGCGATGATTTTGTTGTGAAGTTGCATCTATAGTAAGATCAACCTTCATTTGAGGAAGTTTGTACTCGCGTTTTTGTATTTGTATGGATAGAAAATTGTCGGAATCATACTTCGTTTTCGATTTTATATATATGTATATGTATATATATATATATATATATATATATATATATATATATATATATATATATATATATATATATATATAACATATAAGACCACATGAAATATATATATATATATATATATATATATATATATATATATATATATATATATATATATATATATATATATATATATATATATATATATATATATATATATTACATGAAGTCATGTAAGACCACATGAAATAAGGTACTTTTTTTGGTTTTCACTAGAGATTGGCTTCCTTTCCTGGACCCTTGTGAACTATTCTTTCAAAATCATAATTGCGACTTTCGACAACAACTCCACTAATTGTTGAAAGAATGTTAAGAAGTTCTTCAGTGAAATCTACTGTTAACTCTTTCCATAGCTCAACACAGAAGATAATGTACATTGTATTTCCACCAAGATATCCCTTGTATTCAACGTAAATTGTTCCCAGACAGTCTTAACAATGTCATTGAGACCTACAACTAAGGATATAGTGTATTCGACCTCGTAAAACATGTCATAAAAATACCTTGTTGGGTCTTTGATCGAAAACGCCTTGCCCTATGTTTGACTCGTTCTCGTAATCCGTGTTGATCGATGGCCTGACATGAAAATTACCGTAAACAGCCGGCGGCACACATTTGGAATAATTTGTTATCTAACTTCTGTTCGTTAGAAGTTTTAACGTCGCTCATTACTGTCGTCCCTGGCAAGAACTTACCTTCTGACTTGAATGGGCTGTCGCAGTCTTCAAAAGCACTCGTGTCCTACGGAAAAAATTCTGGGTACACAGCCAAATCTTGCCTGTTATTCTCCAACATTATATCCAACTTTCAACCTCGTATTATAATCGAGTTTTTTTCAGTATCCTGTATACATTTGCTTTGAAAGGGTCTCCTGGGCTTCTTTTCTTTGAATTCTAATTACTTTTCTATTGTGTTTAGGAATTTCTTGCCTTCTTTTCCACTCGTAGTCAAAGTTTGACCGAAAAATTCGACATTAGGCGAACATAAACAGATTTTTAAGGCCAGTTGCTAGGCTACCAGACGAGTCTATTTAAACCTGGGTTAATTTAAACAAATATGTTTAAATTCAAAATTATTTAAAAGAGGAATTAAACTATAAATAAAAACGACTATTCTATTTCCGTGCAAATTCAGTTTTCGGTATCTACGACTGAAGCTAAGCAAGGCTAAAATCAACCATTTCTCTGCTGAGAAGTCTAAAAATTCCAAAACCTTTCCAGGAGAAGAAAAATACAACATAGACGGTCTCTGACTGAATTGAGCACCTGGGGATTGGACAAGGCCAAAATAGACGATTTGAATGACTTCACAAAAAGTAAGAGCAAGAATCTAAACGACCAGACAGAAACAAATCATACGCAAGCATAGCAGGTTTTTAAGGCATAAATTGCTACCAGTCCGGCCTCTTTAAACTTGATTTAACTTAAACGGTTCTATTGAAAAACGACATTAGAAAATTAAACGATAAACTGAAACGACTCTATTCTATGTACAAGCGATTTTGGTATTTGGTTTTTTACCATTGAAGCCGAGTTTTGTCAAAGTCAGTCATTTCCTTACCGAGAAGTTTAAAAATGCAAAAGTGTTTTCAGGAGAAGGAACTACAACTTAGACTGTCTCAGAATTGAGCACCTAGGACCCCAATGAGGTCAAAATAAACGACTTCCCAAAAACCAGAGGGGTGAGTCAACCCCTTAGAGCCATCCCTGGGCATGATTACAGGACTTGACACACCAATCCTCCATAATGAATTAGGTCAAAGAAAGAATGGTTGAAGTGTACCTTAGAGGCTAAGCCTTAATATGCATAAGGAATTAAAAACAATATACCTAATTGTTTACTTCTAAACAAATTGGAAATACGGATATTCTAATACACCTTTCCAGAAATATAGACGAAAATTATAACCTTTGCTCTCATCTCCCGATAAGCTAAATTCTCCTGTTCTACAGAAATTGAACATTGGGTGACTTCTAAAAAGTTCACTTAATAATTTCTAATTTTTACGGGAAATAACAGAATTTTAGATATGGTCAGAACCCCAGAAATTTTTTTTACCTTATTTGCATAATTTGCGTCACATTCTCCCCTTACATGGCTGATTAGGTTTTCACTTATGTTTCACTTGTTCGCCTCTGAGTCCAAGCAAATTCAGTCCCTGATTTTGCACACAAGTCCAGCGAACATAGTCCGTCACGCATCTACCCAAAATCAATCCAATTCTTTCATCCCTTACTTCTATGACTATCTACCCTAGGAATGGCGCACGGACGGATGATAGATAGACTTATCTATCAACAAATGAATTGACATCATTTTTATACAATCATAATAAGGGCTGATACCAGATTTGCCTCTCACTCAGTCGGACTATCTGTCTTGGCTTTTTCTACAAATAGACATGGCTCGATGCCAACAGCTACTTGACTTTAATTCACGTTGGCAAAGGCGATGCGGAGGCAAAACTGCCTATAGGCAATTAAATCATGCATGCAAAGCGAACTACTGTTTTGCTTCAAGGCCCTTATTAGCTAAGTTTTACGATGAGATGTTTCGCTTTAAATTGGATGTTTTGGGCGATAATTTGATTAAACGATATATCAATGTTTTCACTTTCTATATTTGTTATAATGATTTCGATATCTCCGATTTTTTTTTTTTTTTTTGGCTCAAATTAATTTACTCTTCGCTTTGCCCAAGTTCAATAACAAAAATTGTAATTAAAGAGTATTTTGCACAATTTTTTTTTCAAACATTGAATAACATTGAAAAAAGCTTCGATGACATAAATTCTTACCATAAAAATTTAGATTTGAAATTACACGGGCTAAGCCCCAGGATAAAGAAAAATAATCTACTGGCTATTTTTGAATATTAAAAATCAGCGGCATTTCAATGTTTTCTCCTGAGAATCGTTTATGCCTTTTCGTGACTAAACAAAAAAGCAGGTTTTTTGACTGAAAGTAAGGACAAAAAATTAAACGAACAGCAATTATTACGATAGGGGGATAACACCCCCTCCACAGTACCTCGCTCTTCACGCTATTGTTATTTAGAATGTTCAAAAAGCTATCTTATTCTAATTCAACTAACCTTGTTTTTCACTTTTTGTTTGTAAAGGATTGGGATACAAAGTCATACTTTAGCGTAAAGAGCGAAGTATTTAAGAGGGGGCATCCCCACATCCCACCACTCGAAATTCCCCCCAGAGAAAATTCCTTTCCCGAAAAATGTCTGTTTACTTCCCAATAACAAATGCTATGTTTAAGCAATAGACAATAGGCTTTTCTTTTTTGAATTAAATGGAAAAAAACAAGTTTTTTAACTGAAAGTAAGGAACGACACTAAAACTTAAAACGAACAGAAATTATTCCGTATATGAAAGGTGTCGTTCCATCCTCTACGCCACGCTCTTTACCCTAAAGTTTGACTCTTTATCACAACTCTATTTTATGAAGCAATAAAAACTTTAGCGTAAAGAGTGAGACGTTGAGGAGGGGACAACCCCTTTTCATATACGGAAGAATTTCTGTTTGTTTTAAGTTTTAATGTTTCTCCTTACTTCCAATTAAAAACTTTTCTTTTATTTAAGTCTGTATGTTTTTCAACTAATGCAGGTTCGAATTTGGCTGACCGTACATGAAAAATAAAAACAAAATAAGCAAATCGATTTTGGAAGATTTATTCCTTATATAAAGTGTTGTCCCCTCCTCATTAGGATTACTCTTTACGCTAAGGCTGTTAGCACTTTTAAAAAAGCTTCCTATTCTAATGAAAAAGCCCCCATGTTTCAGTAACCGCTCTTAAAAAATTGGTACAAACAGTCAAACCTTAGCGTAAAGATCAAGGTAAGGAGGGGGACATCCTTCATATATGGTGGGGGCAACCATCCCCCTCACGGAAATCTCTTTCGTTGAAATTTCATCCAACGTAAAGTAAACCTTCCCCCGTCAAATTCCCTCCAGACATTTCCATCCTCGCTGAGAATCCCCCTCCCTGTAAAGCTCGCCAAGGAACGATTCAGCCTGAAGAATTCTCCTTAGCATCCTTTCATTTCAATAAGACTTTAATCTTTAATTAGTTTCTCGATCGCTCCAGAGAATTATTTCTCAGAAATCAAAACACTGGGAACAAAGCCACCGGATAATTGCGCCGTAACATCTCCACATGAAAAATTGACAGAAATCGTAATACTTCCGGGACGGCACTTCCCTCCAGACATTTCCATCCTCGCTGAGAATCCCCCTCCCTGTAAAGCTCGCCTGCGGACGATTCAGCCTGAAGAATTTTCCTTAGCATCCTTTCATTTCAATAAGACTTTAATCTTTAATTAGTTTCTCGATCACTCCAGAGATGCCCCATTCCATGAAAATTATTTCTCAGAAATCAAAACACTGGGAAACAAACCACCGGATAATTGCGCCGTAACATCTCCACATGAAAAATTGACAGAAATCGTAATACTTCCGGGACGGCACTGGTATTTTCAATAATTTAGTATTTGTTATTAAAATATTTATAATAATCAATGCTGCTACTACTGCTAACAACAATCCACCGCAACACCAGACCGCCAGAGGTCAACACAGCTACGCACACTCCTCCTTCATCCCAATCTATACAAAGTCTTCATCTGTAGACCTTCTCAGGAAGCTCCCATTCCCTTTAAATCTTTGTTTATGACGTCCTCCTACCCCAACCGCGGACGACCTGCTTCCCGTTTAGCCCTAAACAGTTGGCGGAAAGGGACAATCTTTGGCCATCTCAATCTTTCTCTCATTATTGCCCTAGAAAGCGGGATTGAACCACACTTTACGTACAGCCTACTGTTTGAAATACGATCAGTAAGCCGGATACCCAGAACAATCCGTTGGCAATCTCTTTGGAAAACATCTAGCAAATCTTCATCCGCTTTTCAGAGCGCCTATGCTTGACCACTTTGGAGCCATATTTGACCACTGTAGCTTCCAATATTCTAATCTTGGTTTGCAGACTTATATTCCTATTCTTACAATTTTTTCAACTGTGGAAAAACACCCTGAGCCTTGGCTATTCTACTTATAACATCTTCACTGCTCCCACCATTTTTACTAATTATGCTACCAAGGTAAGTTAAGCTGTCCATTTGATCAATCTTTTTGTTACCCAGCGTCATCTTTTCATCTTCACTTTTACCTGGCCTTAGTGACTTAGTGTTTTTTACATTTATTTTCAAACCTATTCTAGCACCCTGAACACGCAAAACCTCTAAAAGTTCTTTCATTTTGCTCACATTTTGATCTAGGATACTAGCACAATCTAAGTCCAGGAGATTTTTTCTTCCTCATTTGATTCCATGGTCTCCCATTGCCTTTATCTGTGCTTCTTAAGACAAATTCATCAAAGTGGTCCATATAAAGGGGGATATCATACAAGGATAAAACCTTTACTAAAGCTCTTCTATCGACAGAGTCGAACGCTTGTTAATAATCTATAAAAGTGAGGACTAATGAGTATAATAACTCAGGCACTTGTCAATTATTAACCTGAGAGTGAAAATTTGGTCAATACATCCTCTATCATTTCTAAAACTGCGCTTTTCTTCTCTTAAAACTTTGTGTACAGCATCTCTCAGTCTAAAAAGTATCTTATTACTACGTAATTTGCTATCTACAAAGACCAGACGAATGCCTCGATAATTACCACACTCAACCTTTTTTATACAGCGGTTTAATTAAGATTTTCCTAAATCACTAGGTACTTCACCTTTTTCAAAAATCATATTCATAATCTTCAGTAACGTATTTCTAACCTCAGAGCCACCATATTTAAGGAACATGTTTACCACACTATCAGCACCTGGAGCCTTATTATTTTTTAATCCTTTTAGTACTGTCGCTAATTCTTTCTCGCATAACAAATCTTCCTTCACATCTAAAGTATCGTAAACTTTTCTTGTTCTTCTATATCTTTTCCTGCAACTCTATCTCGGTTTAGGACATTCTCAAAATGTTCTGCCCATCTCTCTTTAACTCTATCCTCATCTGTAATTGTGGCCTCGTTCTTATTTTTAACTGGAACAGGTCCAGATTGACTAATCTCTCTCAATTTATTAACACACCAGTACAACATTTTACTAATATGCCTTATAGCTGCATTTTCCAGATCCTCGGCAATTTTATCCATGGTCTCCACTTCACACCTCCTTTGTTCCTATTTTAATGTTTTCTCCAATTTCTTTACCTTTTGCTTTCATATGATCTATCACTCAGATAATTTTTGTACAAGCCCTTTCTCACAATTAAACATACAGCTTTTTCACTAATATTCCTAGCTGCAGCCCTAACTTTCTTCCCTAAGACACCATTAGCAACTTAACTAATTGTTTTCCTAGAGCAATTCCGTCCATCTTCCAAATTGTCAAATTTTAAATTCTCCAGTTTAGTATTCTACTGTTCCTGAAAGGTTTCTCTCAAATTCTCGTACATAACATTATAACTTCCCAGGAGGTAGTTACTCTTCCGAAATTTCAATTTTAAATTAACCCTGGACACTACCAGATGGTAATCTTTACTTTTAACATCAATAACAGCACTCCTATGTGCCCTAGTATCTTGTATTGATCCTGCCAGTCTTCGGTTTACAATAACATAATCAATAAGGTATGTTGTCTTACCATCCCGCATTTATGATGTTAACTAATGTGCCATTTTATAACCAAACACAAAATGCAACAGTTTGCATCCCTTTCTTTTCCCACACCAAATTTAGCTAGGCTAGGATACCATCTATCCCTATTTCTACCGACCTGGGCGCTAAAATCTAATAAAAACACTATATTTGTACCTGGGACCCTGTCTACTTGCTTCTGTAACTGTAAGCAAAATTCATCTGAATCACTCCGTCGTCTGAATATCTCCTTCAGTCGGCTCTACAGGGGCAAATACTATTATAACTGAAACCCTGAACAATTTAGTCAGAAAATGAGTGATTAGTATTCACATTATTATATCACATTACTATATATTCACATTATTAATAAATTCCCAGCCTAAAAAAGACTTAATAGCTTCCTTATTTATCATAAGCCCTACTCCCTGTCTTGTACCCTATCCTTCCTGCCCGTGTAAACAAATTCTATATCACCTAATGTCATGCTTCCTATCCCTGGGATATGAGTTTCTGAAACTCCTAAAAGTCCAGTTTGAATCGTCTCAATTCGCCAGTCAAAATGTCGATACGATAGCTATTTTTTAACGTCAAAACATTCCAAGTTCCAATTTTCATGTTCTTTAAATCATTGAAATTATTTTGGCCTCAGGAAAAGCAATGATCCTGGATACCAAGGCAGGACGGAGACCAATACCTCATATCAAGTCTACTCCGAGCGCTTAAGTCGACTTAGAACCGGAGAGCAAGAAGTTCCTGGGACCTCCAGTATGAAGGGAGGCTTTGCGCAATGCTGGGCCTATTCTTTATCACAACATGGTTTTCAGCACTTGGCAACGCTCTTTTATCGACAAGAGTCGAAATCCTGCACAGACAGTCTCAAACCTATTACCTCCAGCCCATTATATATCCGTGCCTACAAATATTATGCTATTACGAGGAGGCAACCCATAGTAAATAAACTAGCTAGGAAGGGATTTTTCAGTCTGAAAACGGCCACCAAAGCAGACCAAGCCCAGAAGAATTGTCCATTAATCAGAATCCTGTGTTAATGATGTGTCGTCTATGCAGTAACCCTTATACGAAATTAAATAGAAAAAAAACAAGTTTTTCAACTGAAAGTAAGGACCTACATTAAAATTTTAAATAAATGAAATTTTTCAATATATGAGGGGCTTTCCCATTTTAAACCCTCTCTTTTTACGCTAAAGTTCGACTTTTTCTCCAATTCCTTTAGAAAGACTTCATAAACGTTTGGGCCGTTTAATCAGAATAGAAGGCACCACTCATATATGGACTAATTCTTGTCTTTTTCAATGTTGTTCTGTATTTTAAGTTGAAAAAATGTACTTTTTAAAATTTTAATTTCTGTTTGTTAATCAGGTAATGCCAAAAAATCCGGCTCCCTCAAGATGGCTTCAGGCACCATCCCCTTTCCCCACTTTGCACCCACCGGCACTATTTTATAACAGGTGATTGCAAATTGAAAAAAAAGCTTATTATTCTTATTAAACGGCCATTGTGTTTCAGGAGTCGTTCTTAAGGAATTGGGACAAAAAAGTCAAAACTTTAGTGCAAAGAGCAAGGTCTCGAGGAAGGGGAACCCCTCTTCATATGCGTAATAATTTCTGTCCGTTTAGGTTTTAACGTTGCTTCTTACTTTCAGTTGAAGAAACTTTTTTATAATTTAATTTCTGGTCGCTTTAAATAACACCGAAAAATTCAGCTCTTCCTCCCTGAAAAATTCCTTCACCCACGGAAAAAATCCACCGTGGAAAGGTGTTTTCACGTAAAAACACCCTCCTTCCTTTCCAGGGGAATTCCCCCAAGACAATTCCATTCTAGCTGAAAATTCCACCCAGAAAATTTCTTGTGGATGATCTGAGGTGAAAATTTTTTCTTAGCGCGCTTTCGTTTGAAAAAGACTTGAATTTCTGATTGTTTTTAAAATTATGCCAGTAATCCCCTTATGGTTGACAAGTTTCCGAGCAAACGGGCATTAAAAGGGTGTTTTCCAGCGAAGGTTTTTTAGAGGGGAAAGGTTCAAAAGAAACTTTAAAAACGCATCAAAAATTTGAAATTGATATCTACTCCCTTACGATTTCTGCGAATAGTTCTGGTCTACGCGTTATTATGATAGTAAAGAATAAAAACTGAACCCCAAAATGAGCAGAATCTATTCCGTAGAGGAGGTGGACTGTCCCTTCCTCATCCACACCTCCAACTCAAGGTCGCAGAAACTTCGGAGTGTGCTCATTAGATCAGTAATTAAGAGTTCTAGTCCTTTGCGTGGTGGTGGAATTTTCCGGGCGGGATTCGTGGAACGCTATTTCCGGGGGGTATTTTCTACTGGGGTTAATACCGGCCACCGAAAAAGGGACAAGTAAAGATAAAAATGAACGCTATTTTTTTAATAAGAAATATGCGTCAAACGAGGCATGTTCAATGCCGATAAAGCCAGAAAAGAACAGAAACGTCTAACAATAAGAAAAGAGGATTGCAACTAATCAAGTGACGAAGAGAAGGTGAAAATCACAATTGTCCTTCATTAAAACTACAAGTAATTAAAATTTAACCTGTATTAGGCTGGACTCTTATTACCTGGATTTGGTTGGAGTAGCTTAAATACATTTGGTTTGCTTTTCTTTGTGGGAGGGGAAGGGGTCAATTTTTTTTGGTTTTTCTTTTTAAAAAGTTTTTTCTAGTTTTCTTATGTCTTCTTTCATAATTCTTATTGTTCCATTCTTCTGGTTTCATATTGCTTGTGTTTTTATTCTTTCGTTGTACTAATATAAATGAATAACTAAATCTTAAAATAAACAGCTTAAACTGAATATGCAAATCAAGCTTAAAACGAACGCAAAAATCTTACAACTGTAGCATAAATGAAACCCAAAACGAACAAAGAATAAATAAACAATCATAGCAAATAAACATACAATATGTACTAATACAAATAAATAAATAAATCTTAAAACGAATAAAGCTTTAATTAAACATACAAATTGAAACGAACAAAAATCAATTCAAAAAAGAGTATGGGTACTACCTCCTTCCCTAACTGTAAAAGTTTAAAACCAACTTCGTCATTGGCACTTTACTGGAAATGGTGCTTTATTACAAACCATTTTCTCACGTACTTATTACAACATTGAAAATAAAAAATAAAATTACAGTAAAATCAAATTTTGAACTGATGGGCTTTTCAGCGGCTGATATAATTAGATATCAAATATTTAGTTTAGTCTTATTTCTTCCCAAGACCGTTTACGACAAATTTAGCTCCACTACAAACAAGAATTTAGCTACTGTCCCCTTTTCTAACTTTAAAAATCTAAAGCCTATTACTTCATTGACGCTTCACTGAAAGCGAATTATATTACAAATATTTTCTTTTCCAGTTATTACAGCATTGAAATGAAAATGCATATTACACTAATCAAATTTTACTGATTCAATTTTATTTATTATAAAAAGAATTTTACTTTTTCAATTCTATTTATTCAATTAAATACAAAAAACAAGTTTTTTTAACTGCCAGTAAGGAGCGACTTTAAAACTTAAAACGAACAGAAATTATTCCGTATATGAAAGGGATTGTCCCCTCCTCAACGCCTCGGTCTTTACGCTAAACTTTTACTCTTTCTCACAACTCTACTTTTTAAAACAATAAAAAACGTTAGCGTAAAGAGCGAGGCGTTGAGTCTGTACACATTCCAATAACCATTACTATATGTAAACAATGGTCGAAGTTAGTAACTCGCAGCCCCTCCCCCGGGGACTGTGGGGATTAAGTCGTCCCGACAGACATAATTATTAAGTTTTTCGACTATGCTGAACAAAATGGCTACCTCAGAATTATGATACGGTGACTTTGGGAAAAAATAAGCGTGGGAGGGGGCCTAGATACCCTCCACTTTTTTTGGTCACTTAAAAAGGGCACTAGAACTTTTAATTTCCATTAGAATGAGCCCTCTCGCGACACTCTATGACCACTGGGTCGATAAGATCACCCCTGAAAAAAAACCCAAATGAACACGTGATCTGTCTTCTGGGAAAAAACACCAAATTCCCCATTTTTGTAGATAGGAACTTGAAAATTCTACAGTAGAGTTCTCTGATACTCTGAATCTAATGGTGTGATTTTCGTTAATATTCTATGACTTTTAGGGGGTATTTCCCTATTTTCTAAAATAAGGCAAATTTTCTCAGGCTCGTAACTTTTGATGGGTAAAATTAGACTTGATGAAACTTATATATTTAGAATCAGCATAAAAATATGATTCTTTTGATTGAACTATTGGTATCAAATTCCATTTTTATAGTTTCGGTTGCTAGTGAGCCGGGTAGCTCCTTACTGCAGTTCGTTACCACGAACTGTTTGATTAGAATTTAAGCTTTAGCCTCCTTTTAGTACATTAAACACTAAATGCATATTAAATGTGCTCAATACCTTGTGGCAATTCAATGTTTTTCCTTGTACTATAAAAATATTACATTCAGATGCCTACTGGTACAGAAATTGTAGCCCACTATGCCACTGCGCGTGTGGGCGGTTCTGACAGACAACAAGCTGAACATAATCGAGAAATCAGGTTCTAATCCTGGTTTTTACCCTGTTGTTAAAATAGGTTCTAACCATAACTGATTTTTTTATGTTTCAAAGGAAAGTTTCATATTTTTTTCGAGTTTTGCTCATATCTGAGCACAATCTTAACTGAGACTAACTGTAGCTATTGAACAGGTGTTTTTGAACAAATTCCACCAAATAAAGAGATTCCGATCCTCACGAGAAGATTAACTGTTACTTCTAATTATTTTTAGTTAAGATCCACTGATACCTTTTAAACATTAATGACAATAATTTAAGAGCAATCGTCATAGCCCCCCCCCCCAAAGAGAATAAATTTGTTCCAAACGCCTGAAGAAGAAAACTAGGATATTTACACATCTCCTAAAGTTTGGTTGAGATTATACAGCATCGTCTGAAAGACATCATCATCATAAAAAAAGGACGTCTCTTTGTGTTCACACCCTGAAAAGGTAAATTGTGGAAATCATTCTTACTTTCCACCAAATTGTACTGAACCCTGACAACTCTTTCCGGTTACAATAATTTTGGGATCCCTCCTAAGACAAAGGTAAGGTATGAACACATAAAAGAAGGTTTTAGGATTCTTACTTACCACAATATTTGGCTGAGACCTTATAATAAGTTACGATAAAAGAAATTGTTAGGACCCTTCCCCCCCCCCTACGAAAAAAGAATAGATATTAGCCTCCAAAAAGCATAGATTGGACACCAACTTTCACTTTCAACCAAGCTTGGTTGAGATCCAGTATTGCCTTCGACCGGATATCAGCATGAGAAGAAATTAGTGACCCCTTCTCTTTCCCTTTCCCGAAAAGGTCACTTCAGGGTTAGACCTACGAAATGCAACACTAAAATCTTGATCTTACTTCCCACACAGTTTGGTTGATATACGACCATTTTTCAGTCCGATCTGCTTATAACACAATCCAGGGGAGGATAGGGGGGCTTGATCCCCCCCCCCCAAAATGATTGTCCGACCCGTAAAAAGGTAACAAAACGAATATAAACGAATTTTCGATAACTTTTTTAATTTTTTATCCCCCCCCCCAAAAAAAAAAAAAAATAATTCTTGGATAGGACCCCACATTATAACATGAGTTTAGGTAGCCCACTCCTCTCCACGTGGGTCAGATCGGATATAGACTCCCAAAACTTTCAGGTGAGGGGCTTACTTTGACTTTACCATCTCTGCCATTAGATGTCCTGTTTAAAATAATTTAGGGCCCCGTCCTTTTTCAATTCCAAATAAAGGTCAGTTTGGCTTCTGATCCTCAAGAGATACATCTAGATCACTAGTTCTTACTTTTAAACTGGTTAGATGGATATTCTACAAATTGTGATAGATTTTGAAGTAAGAAGTACCTGGCATCGTTCTCATTATCGGTAATTTTTTTTTTCTTTGGGGCGAACGTGATTTTAAGATAGTTCTCAAAAGTACGGCTACAAAAATAGAACTTATAAGCTCATCGGAGACTACTTTAATTTGGGAAAAATTTCACATACACTTAAACATCATGGTCGTGTACAGAATGCAAAGCAAATACCTGAAATAGAATTACATATCACAATTAGTTCGGATGAATTCTTCACAACGATCAAGAAGGCTGCACAAATCTTGAAATTGGGCAATATCTTTGGCCATTTTTAGGTTGAGCCATTTGTAGTCCTGATGTTCCTCTGACATAGTTATCTTTTTGTTTGGGTCTTTAAGTCGTGCCAGGAAATATACTGAGACCTTCGGTCTTCCTTTTACTTCATACTTGAAAAAGATTATATATGCTTAATACCAGAAAAAGAAACTAAATAAAAGATGATAAACAGAGGACAGCTGGGATGATATCATTTTATCACATTTCAAATATCCTAAATTGATGAATGTCAACATTCACATGTGGATCTCCGAAATACCTTTTTTTTCTCCTTGGAATTAGTCAGCGTTGCCAGTCAACTTTTTCAGTTTTATGTAAGGTTTGATGGTGATGGCCTATGTTGGGTTAGGTTTTTGACGCATTTTTGAGATTTATAAACTATTTTGATTCAGCTCAACCTAACCTAACCTTAACTTTTACGATCAAAGCTTGCATAAGACCGAAAAAGCTGATTCGCAATGCTAATTGAATCCAAGCAGAGAAAAAGAAAACTCGGACATTCACCAGGGAATATCGACATTAACCAGATCTCAGACATTCAGAGTTCCATATATACATAAATATAGGAAAATTAAAATAAGAAGAAATTTTAAAATCACGTAATCAAAAAATCCAAATCCATTAATATGACGAACCGAAATTCTGCGAAAAGCAAAAAAAGAAAACACGATATCTATAAAATCCAAGGGGTTAGAGGGAAGAAAAACTCCGAAAAATTAAAAATTGTAGTCTAAAAGATAAACTTCTTAATTTTGTTACCTCTTCTCCACAGGCACAGGGTTTTTTTTCGCAGTTGAAATGTTTGGAAGAATAGGAAGATCAGTCTGCAAACAAAGGTTAGAATTTTAGAAGCTACAATGATGAGAGTGGTCAAGTATGGTTCTGGAAAGTGGGTGGTCCGAAAAATGGAGATGGGTTTGCTAGATGTTTTTAAGGGAAATTGCCTACGGATTATTTTGGGTACCTGGCTGACTGACCGTATCTCAAACAGTAAGATGTACGAAACAATTTCGTTCCATCCGACTTTCTAGGGCTATAATGAGAGAAAGATTGAGATGGCTAGAATATGTTCTGCGGATGCAGGATGACAGATTTCCAAAGATTGTTCTTGTAGGCCAACCGTCTAGGGAAAGCGAAAAGCAGGTCATCCTGAATGGGGTGGTAGATGACCTAGGGAAAAAATTAAGGAAAATGAGCACTTCCTGGGATGGTATAAGGAGGAAGATTTTGAACTGTTCGGAATGGAGGAGCTTGCGTAGCTGTGTTGGCATCAGGCGGCTGAGTGCACCAGGGAGTTGTAAGTAATAGTAGTAATATCTCCATAGGAAAATCTTCTGATACCACATCCTTCAAGAGCCACGCGTCTTCCCGGCACTCATGGAATAATTTGGAATTATTATTCTTAATTATGAAGATTTTATATCGCTTATATCGTTTATTTAACTTGGCCCGTATTTGGGTTAAATCAAATTATGTATGCCAAAATTGATAAGAGTAAGAATGTTAATAAACTTACGGATAGACTTTCCTTAAAGTTGAGAATATCGTAATCTTGAAGACCTATTCCGGCTTCTTCCACAGTTTCTCTTACTGCAGCTTCCCTCTCATTTTCTCCTTCCTCTAAATGACCTGATAACACAATAAAATTCAATTTTATTGTACAAAATTTCACGGTAAAATTCACAGTGAAAGAGCAAAGGTAAAACGAAAAGTTTTTCCAAAACATATAACCTATTTTAGGAGTTTCATTTTTGTACAAGATGGCGGATCTGAGCCATTATGTCCCATTTATAATAACTTTAATTGAATTAGGGTCGTTCAAAGAGGCGAGCGACCAGGGTAAGCTGCCCGGGTGCGATGGCTGGAGGGGGTGTCAGGGATCGGGCTTCTGGGTCTTACTCTATTTATGATTGAGTCGGGAGGGTGAGTGCCGTAATTAATCTTTCCCGGGGCGCCACCAACTCTAGGAACGGCCCTAGGTATGATGGTCCTTCCAGGACAAAATAATTTTTTTTTTAGCTAGCTTACTTCGTAGGTATTTTTTGCTTTATTCACCTTTAAATTTGCTCGGCTTGTGTTTTGCCAATGCATTGGCATAGAACAAAGGGTGTATGCCTGTTTTGATGTCGCTATCTTTAAAAAAAACAGCTAAAGATGAAGTAGCGGTTATAGAAGTATTTTGTCATTTCTGTGACAAAAATATATTTTTCTAATTGTGTTGCGAGAGCAACACTTTGGTTTTGTCGTGTTTTTTTTTTTTTTTGTTCCTAGCACCCCGATTTCAGCTTATTCCTAGAAAGTGGTAAGGGTCTAACCTCTGCGGTTTTTACGGAAAGTGTGGACCTTAGGCCGGATTGATGAATATGACTTTACATTTTGGAAAGCTTCGTAGAACTCTTGTCTGGGGCCAAAAAGGATGGTTTTTGCTTGTCCTTGAGCCAGAGCATATAGTGTGTGAAGTGAAGAGGAGTTGTATAGCCTATGTCAGAGAGAACTATCTGAAGTTATGCAGCCAAGCTTTCGTTTCATCAAACCATGTTCCTGCTTTCGAGTGGAAAGCTCCGTTCTAGCAGGCAAGCAGGCAGGCACCAGTTTCAAATTGAAGATGGACTAAAATCTATAAGTGTTAAATATATGCGACAGTTACCCTGCCTCACAGCCAATATATCTTCTTTGAGTGATAAATAGAAAAATTTAGAGAAGCAAAAAAGCGGCATTTTCCCACGGGTCCGAAAGTGCTGCCGTGATTTCGGCTGAGTTTATCATTCGGTTTTTCGCACTTGGGATTGCGGTAGAGAAATGGTATCAGATGTGCCTCTTAAACTTTAAAAGTTCTCTCATTGCTAAAGAAATTAGAGTTTATCCTTTGCCCCTTTCTAAGTGATGACGTTAGAAAGTTGGCCTACGGCAAAAAAGTCAACTTTTGAACTAAGACAGATAGATTTTTTTTTTCGACGGCAGTCGATAGCTTTTGATGAGCTGAAATTCCTTCATGAGATATACCAGTTTGAAAGTTTAAAGGGGTTGACAACTCCGAAAGTGCTGCCGTGATTTTGGCTGGGTTTATCATTTGTTCTTTCGGACTTGGGATTGAGGTAGAGAAATGTTATCAAATGTACCTCTTAAGCTTTAAAAGTTCTATCATTGCTAAAGAAATTGGAGCTTATCCTTTGCTCCTTTCTAAGTGGTGACGTTAGAAAGTTGGCCTACGGCAAAAAAAAAAAAAAAACAACTTTTGAACTAAGACAGATAGAATTTTTTTTTGACGGCAATCGATAGCTCTTGATGAGCTGATCAAAGTATATATCATCCATTTTTGGTACAACAATTCCTACAGGAGATTATACTAGTTTGAAAGTTTCAAGGGGTTGACAACTTCAGTAGTAGGGTACACACTGAAACCAAAAATAAGCCGATACCAATTGTGAGACATGTAGGGGACATGTAAGGAAAGGTCGGTTGTTAGCTCATAATCATCTCTGGCAGTGAGGGGTTTGCAAATTTTGCTATTTGGTGTACCTATTATTTGTTTCCAGTGTATTTGATGGTAAGACCGAGTTGGTTCCAGTGGTAAGACATGTGGGGGACTTGTAAGTAATAATCGTCTGTTAGGCTACAGTCTTCTTTAGTGAAGAGGGGTTTGTAACTTTTGCTAATTGGTGTAGCCTACCCATACTCACTGTAACCTAGAATTAAGTGTTTACGCAACGGGTACAAACGATAACGTAAAACAACGAGGCAGTTTCGTAATAATTAAGAGAGTGTCATCTATGGTATTTTGATCCTGAAATTCTACGAATAGCTTTATAATACCAACTAGGTTATATAAGATATTGTTCCAAGTCTTGATTCGTGACGATGTCTACGATTGAAAAGGATAAAGTTCAACTGGCTGCAAAGTCAATTTAGTCCCTTCTTTCGATATTCTTTTGTTATTGTTGTTTTTTCAACGCTGAGGAATAGCCTTTGATCATGCGATTACTGATCGCGTTCTTCTTTGAACATAACGTTTTAAAAGCTTCGATAGGCTGACAACTTCAGCGTTTAACCGATAGCAAAGAAACAAAACCAAAGTGTTGCTCTCGCAACACTTTATTCGGCGAAGCCGGACAAAGGTTGCCGCAACACTTCACGTTGCTCAGGCAACTTAGGTCTAGTTACACCTACTTTGCTAGCAGAAATATACGAAGATAAGGTTTAAGTCGAAGAGTATGGGTAACATATAAAATCGGGAACAGCTTTAGTGCTAGCAAAAAAAAATCTACGTCATCTGGCGTTTGGCGACACTTGGCATTTTTCAGTGTAATAATAAGAATAATTAATTTAATTAGTGTAATTGGTAAAATTGTGATAATAATGTCTGATCTCAGTTCCTAACAGAAAAATGATTAGAGCTTGAAAAAATACCAAGTGTTTCCAAATACTAGATGGCGTTGATAGTTTTTTTGTCGACACTAGCGCCAGTTCCCACTCTTATAAGTTAAGGCTGGACACACGTAACTTTTTTTTTTAGCACCAAATTGCAAAGAAAACGGCCGCGATTTGAGCTTGAAAAATTGTCTAGGTTCCGGTGCCGGAATCTCTCATTACAAAATATAATATTACTATAATATAGTATTACAAAATATATATTACAAAATATAAGAGTTTTGTATTTTCGTTATTGCAAATATTTGTTGTGTCTGCCGTGTTCTTATAGAAATTGGAAGATTGTCACTGATACTATTTGTGCCACTGATCATGGGTCACTGATTTGTGCCACTGATATTATTTTTGTTCATAAAAAAAACTTTATTCTAGATTAGGTGCTGATGCCTGTCAACGCTTGGGTCCTTGCCAGCCTTTGATTAGATTGTATTGTCTGTGTAATTTTGTTTTTCTTTCCTTTTGTTTTTACTCCGCTTAAATTGTTAAAATAAGCGGGTAATAAATAAATTATTAATTACAAAACGGCACCGAATTTCCCATTCCGGACATCCAAGATGGATGTGACCTAAGATCATTTCTTTGGTGGATGTTCTTCCTGAGCTGTTTCAATCCTCGCTCGTTTCCTTCTCTTCAGCAGAAAAACCAATAGAAATAATTTGGGATCAATCATGCAACTACCTATAAACTGCATTTCATTATTGGTGCCCATGATGTTTAGTTTTGCGCAAAGGGAACTGTTTTTGTACCGCTACCGTTTGCCGACTGTCTCCAGCCCTTTAGCCATATTCTTTGGTTTAAACTTTGATTGCAAAAAGTTTTGCATGGAAACAGAGAACAGAACAAGAGCCATATGGCACTTGTGACGAGGTCGAAAGCACAAAGAGCCAAGAGCTCATATGGTATGAGCTCTAGCAAAATTCTGAGAATCAATAGATTGCTTTAAAAGAAAAATCAGAGGATTAATGGCGGTCCGGATTTAAAATAAGAGCTCTGAGTCACGAAGTCCTTCTAAATATCAAAATTCATTAAGATCCGATCACCCACTCGTAAGTTAAAAATACCTCGATTTTTCTAATTTTACCTCTCCCTTCAGCCCCCTAGATGGTCGAATCGGGGAAAACAACTTTATCAAGTCAATTTGTGCAGCTCCCTGACACGCCTACCAATTTTCATCGTCCTAGCACGTCCAGAAGCACCAAACTCGTTAAAGCACTGAACCCCACCACCTAACTCCACCAAAGAGAGCGGATCCAGTCCAGCTACGTCAATCACGTATCTAAGACATTTATAAGCGTTTTCCAATGTTTCTGGTTTCCCCCTCCAACTCCCTTCAATGTCAAAAGATCTGGTCGGGATTTGAAATAAGAGCTCTGAGACATGAGTTCCTTCTAAATTTCAAATTTCATTAAGATCCAGTCACCCGTTCTTAAGTTAAAAATACCTCAATTTTTCTGATTTTTCCAAATTAACAACCCCCAGCTCCCGAAAAGAGAACGGGTCCGTACCAATTATGTCAATCTCGTATCTACAACTTTTGTTTATTCTTCCCATCAAGTTTCATCCCGATCTCTCCACTCTAAGAGTTTTCCAAGATTTCCAGTTTCCAAGATTTCTGTTTCCTCCCTCCAACCCTCTATGTCCCGGATCCGATTCGAATTGAAAATGGAGCATCTGAGACATAAGACTCTTCTATATATCAAGTTTCAATAAGATCTGATCACTCATTCGTAGGATACCTCGATTTTGATGTTTTCCAAGAATTTCGGTTTCCCCCTGTAACTCCCTTCAATGTCACTGGATCTGGTCGAGATTTAAAATGAGAGTTCTAAAGCACAACATCCTTCTAGAAATCAAATTTCATTAAGATCTGATCGACCGTTCGTAAGTTACAAATACCTCATTTTTTCTAATTTTTCGAATTACTCCTCCCCCCCCACCTCCGCCAAAAAGAGCGGATCAGGTCCGGTTATGTCAGTCACCTATCTTGGACTTGTGCTTATCCTTTCCACCAAGTTTCATCCCGATATCTCCGCTTTAAGCGTTTTCCAAGATTCCCCCCCCCCCCAATGACACTGGATCCGGTCGGGATTTAAAAAAAGAGATCTGAGTTTCGAGGTCCTTCTAAATATGAAATTTCATTAAGATACAATCACTTTTTCGTGAGTCAAAAATACCTCATTTTTCTAATTTTTTAGAATTAACCCTCCCCCCAACTCCCCCAAAGAGAACAGATCCGTTCCGGTGATGTCAATCCCGTATCTAGGACTTGTGCTTATTTTTCCCACCGAACTTCGAACTTCATCCCTATCCCTCCATTCTAAGAGTTTTTCAAGATTTTAGGCCCCCCCCCCCAACTTCCCCTTCACCGGATCCAGTCGGGATTTAAAATAAGAGCTCTGAATCACAATATCAATCTAAATATTAAATTTTATTAAGATCCGATCCCCCTTCGTAAGTTAAAAATACCTCTTTTTTTAATTTTTCAGAATTAACCCTCCTCCCCCAAAGAGAGCGGATCCGTTCCGGTTATTTCAATCACGTATCTAGGACTAATGATTATTTTACCACCAAGTTTCTTCCCGATTCCTCCACTCTTAGCGTTTTCCAAGATTTTAGGTCCTCCTCCTCAACTCCCCCCAATGTCACCGGATCCAGTCGGGATTTAAAAGAAGAGTTCTGAGACACGATATCCCTCCAAACATCAAATTTCATTAAGATCCGATCACTCCTTTGTAAGTTAAAAACATTTTTTTCAATATTTCAGAATTAACCCTCCCCCCCCCCCAACTCCTTCAAAGAGAGCGGATCCGCTCCAGTTATGTCGATCACGTATCTAGGACTTGTGCTTATTTTTCCCACCAAGTTTCACCCCGATCCCTCAACTCTAAGCGTTTTCCGAGATTTTAGGTCCCCCCCCTCAATTCCCTCCAATGTCACCAGATCCAGTCAGGATTTAAAATAAGAGCTCTGAGACACGATATTCTTCCAAACTTCAAATTTCATTAAGCTCCGATCAATGCTTCGTAAGTTAAAAATATTCATTTTTTCTAATTTTCAGAATTGACCCCCCAGCTCAAACAGAGCAGATCCGTTCCGGTTCTGTCAATCACGTATCTAGGACTTCTGCTTATTTTCCCACCAAGTTTCATCTCGATCCCTCCATTCTAAGTGTTTTCCAAGATTTTAGGCCCCCCCCCCCAACTCTCCCCAATTTTGGCGGATCTGGTCGAGATTTAAAATAAGAGCCCTGAGACACGATATCCTTCCAAACATAAAATTTCATTAAGATCCCGTCACCTGTTCGTAAGTTAAAAATACTTCATTTTTTCTATTTTTCCCGAATTAACCGAATTTCATCGTCCTAGCTTATGCGATTTAGGAGAGGCTCTAAAATCGCTGTCGTCATAACCCTTACCAGAAGATGTTGTTTGATCCCATTGAAAAAGTGATGAGAGAAAATATGCTACTCTTATCGTTCTGGTTTTTGGATATCTAGGATTGATTTTAATTTTGTGAAGGTAGAGGGGCTTCTAAATTTAAATCATCAAGATATCACCAAAAAGATGGCATGTGCCAATCTTTAGCTTATGCCAAATTTCATCGTCCTAGCTTACCTGGAAGTGCCTAAAGTAGCAAAACCGGGAAAGACAGACCGACAGAATTTGCGATTGCTATATGTCACTTGATTAATACCAAGTGCCATAAAAATCAAACTTATATTCCTGAAAATCATTTTTATCTTTGCATTTGAGCATCTTGGAACAGACGCCCGATTTTCAGAACTGGTATCTGGCAATAGTGACATCAACATGTGTTTGGGTTGAAAAATTTAGTTACAAATAATCGCTGACAGTTATTTCTTATCGAAAAAACAAAGGGCAGTAAAACAACCCTGTTATCCAGTATTTCCATTGTTCTGTTCCGTAATATCTAGTTTACTATTATACTGATATAGTACTAAAACCCAGAATTAGATGGCAGTTATTTTACTTATATATTTTGATTTTACTTTACTATTTAATTGGATACAATCTTCACGAATATAATCTTCACCACAGACGATACGCTCTTTTAGATTGAATTAGGATTTGCTTAGAAAAAGAAAACAAAACTGAAAAAAAAACTATCGACGTCAAATGACCAAACAGCTTGTACAATGAACTTTAAAGCATAAGTACTTTTCGGTTCGCAAACAATTCTCTCTCAGAATTCTTTCCAAGAAATCGGAAAATTGTAGCCAAAAATACTTTTTTTGAACATTTTACGTCCCCTGCCCTAAAAAAAAAATGGGTATGGATAACCATGCTTGCCAGATACTTTTAGATATCAAGAATCCAATCATTTCATTATTGTAATTCTTTAGTAGCTGACGAGTGCTAAAATCCTGAAAGTTATGATACACAATGGAAATGGTCCATGTGTAACGAAATACAATATGCAAACGACAACGAAACGTTTACATTTACAACAATTTGAGTGATAATTTGAAATTGAACCACACACGATAAACAGGTGCTTTTATCCTCAAGGACCCATTGAAAGGACATGCATTTCTTAGTCATTTTTTTAAAGTTTCTATTTTATTTATTATCTATGCAATAACCCTCGGGCGATTTCTTACGGCTATGGTCCGTCCTTAAAACGGTCAGTCTACGGATACGAAAGTGAACCTTGACCAAAAACTGAAACAAGATCTGAGTGTCTATATGGTACTTGGTTCTAATAGTAAATGCTTTATAATATATCGATAAAACTCAACACCCTTAAAAGTTCAACTACAGTCCCGGCTGCAAATCCTCCCAATGTTAATTGGGATGCGATTAGCCTTTCTCAAAGACGAATTTGGCCCCATACTCTGAAAATGATCGGAAATAGATAATCAACGCTAACTGTATAATTTTTTTCTGAGACCAAATGCCATCTTTTTGGTGATATCTTGATGATTTAAATTTAGAAGCCCCTCTACCTTCACAAAATTAAAATCAATCCTAGATATCCAAAAACTAGAACGATAAGTGTAGCATATTTTCTCTCATCACTTTTTCAATGGGATCAAACAACATCTTCTGGTAAGGGTTATGACGACAGCGATTTAGGAGCCTCTCCCCTAAGGACGCAAAATCCTGTCTAAACCCTAAAAAGTGCCCTGTTAAAATTAGCTCACCTGCTACCAAGTTTCACTGAATTCCGAACAACATTTATGGTAAATGTTGTAATAGCAAGAACTTTAGCCATCCTACACTATTACCGAGAGTTGGTGCTGATTTGTACCCCTTTCCCCTCCCTTCCCCAAGGGCATAACTATGATGCTACCTGTTACTTCTTTTCATGATAGGTTGGAATTGGCTAGCCTCTTCTAGTAGATATTAATTTTGAGCAGCCCTCCCAACCCCAGAGATAAGATTGAATATAGACCTCATAGTACCCTACACAGGAAACTAATACTTACCTCCCACAAAGTTAAAAAAAAGGTCCAACAATCCATTTATGGTAAAAGTCATAAAGGGCATGAATATAGAAAAAGCTTTCCCCCTTTAGGGGTAGGCAAGGTGAAGAACTAAAATGATAAAACTGTGGCACTTCGTCCGGCTTTTGTTGAGATCTGACACCCTAATCTGAGTAATGTCCTGATAAAACAGGTTTACACGTCCCCTTCTTCCTCCCCACATAAATCTGGTGGAACTTTATTCCATAAAGGCATAATTAGGAACCCATCACTTACTTCCCATCAAATTGTGGTGATATACAACATCTCCTTTGCGCAGATGCAGATCAAGGCTTAAAAAAAAATTTTAAGCCTTGACAATATTTCTTTCGAGATTTTGAGAATCTAGGATTGGTCAGGATTTTCGTATTTTTGCAGGAGTTTTCTAACTTACACAGTAGTAGTTCTGGATTCACAGAAAAACCAAAACAGTAGAAACTCGACATATTAGTTGAATCTAGGGACAAAGACCCCCCCCCAGAAGCCAGTTGAATCCAAACTAATAAAAGACAAAGTTGAGATACTAGTTGTCGGTTTAGTATATAAAACACCACCATATAATGATGATAATTTTATTAGGGAGATGGTGACTTTCATGGAAATTTTAATAGTGAACCTAAATATAAAGTGCTAATGGGAGATTTTTAATATTAGCCTCCTTAAAATTTCAAATCGTCTACATTTTCTCAATTTAATGATTTATTCTTTTCTATATCCACTGATAACTACCCCTATATGAGTTACTGGGAAATCTGCAACGCTAATTGACAATATATTCGTGGACAGAAATCGACTTGAATGTTCATATGCTGATGTTTTAATTACAGATGGATCAGACAACTTTTTTCTCATGAGTAAAATATAGAATTCCTGTGGAATGATAAATAAGAATGATCAATTAAATAAAAAATTCTTCCGTGATTTAAGAGAAGATAATTTTAAAGATTTGAGATAAAAATAGGTCATATAGATTTTTCTCCAGCATTTGAAGAAAATGACCCATCGAATATCTTAAACGGATCGAAACGATAAGCTAAAAAACGTATTTGCAAAATGAATTTATGAAGCATAGATGTGACCTGAAAAAAAAAGCCTGGAAAACAGTACTTCACTGCTGGGTCAAAAGGATAAAACAGAGTTTATCATTAAGCTACAAACTTAAAGGGGGAATTTGACCATTTTGAACGATATAGCAAACTATATATGTACATATTTTTGTAGTGAGGATGCAAAACTATGTGAAGATGGTCGGAAAAAATGAACAGGTTCCCAAAATAGTTGAATCCGAAGTTCAAGTTTAAAATCCAAAGTTTAAATACTTAAATGACTTTCATTCCTTGTTATGTAAATGAAGTGGGAAAAATTATCAACAGAGTGCATTCGAATTCAAGTGGCGTAGATGGAATTTCCTTGACGATTGCCAAATCGGTTTAGTCAGTTATAACATCTATTCTATGTTATTTGATTAATAAATCAATGGAAAACGGGATTTTCCTGGAAGCTTTGAAGGTCGCTAGGATAATACCATTACACAAAGGTGGTAAGAGAGATAACCCTTCAAATTAAAGACCCATTTCTATTCTTCTTTTTTTTTCTAAGATATATGAAAAGGTAATTGGATCGAAGCTAAATGATTACCCTGAAAAAAAATAATTCTCACAAACAACAATTTGGTTTCAGAAAAAGACTATCAACCAAAATGACTACAATCAAACTTGTGGATTGGGTAGATGAGGCTTGGTAAATCTGGGTGTACTTCACCGAGTTAAAAACTTAGTTTCAAAGAAAAGTATTATATTATTTTATTTTACTATTTTTTACCCGTATATTTCCTATGGTTGCTCTATATGGGCAAGTAATTGTGTGTCATCTTACAAAAAAAAAATTCAACAAATTCAAAATAAAGCTATTTAATCACCTAAAATATTCATTACTCAAAATATTAACAAAGTTACATTAAGAATCAACTTCTTGATACTTCAAAAACTAGAGAATATCAAGTTAATATTTTCACAAATGTACCATCGCCTTAAGGCGAAGTTAAAGGGAGGATCTTGCCTTTTTGATATTTTGAAAGAAGTCCGTCAAGGTGGCCTTACCTCACCGTCTTTATTTAACAACTCTGTTTTATATGCCCGAGATTCTGTTAATTTTAGTTGTATTTACCCTGGATTTAATTTGTCATTAATGACTTTTGCAGATGATTTTGAATTTAAGCCTTACTTTTAGTGGATGTGAAAACGCAATTAAGCTTTATTTCAATGTAGAAAAAACTGCTGTTGTGGCTTTCAGTTTTACAGAGACAAATGGCCCTACTTTTTATCTTTAGCTAATGCTCAAGTCCCCCTTTCTTAAAAATTAGTTTACCTTGGAGTGCCTTTTGGAAAGAATATGAAAGAAACCATGAAATCATCCCTTGAAAATTGGAAGAAAAACTGGGAATTGCTTATGCTTCAATTGTATCTAATATTAAACACATAGATAAATTAAATCTTGCAAAAATTTATAATAGCCTAGTTGTACCTCATCTCCTCTCTCTTTATCTGGTTTGGCAGGTTTTTAGAGAACCTCATAAACTATCTGTTGGGTTAAGTATACTTTCGTTACCCGAAATTCCTTCTCATTTACCCTCCTTGGACTAGAAATAGTTACTTAATTAATAAATTCCGCCTAGTTTCGCCTATATGTGTTATTGATAAAAGGCTACATGATTTTTGTTCTTCTATGTCGATAATATCTCATCCTCGGTCAGCATTATTTATTTGATTGTCTGTTGGTGTTTATTTGCATTTATTATAGCTTTTTTTCTTATTACTCCATCTTAAGGGAGTTTCGCCCTCTTTTTGTAAAAGATGAGTTATAAATAAATCGAATCGAATATAAATATCTTAATAATTTACTTCTCTCTTCTTTCGAAAACATTTTTTCCATTATTAGTGATATCCATAGTCATGATACACGAGGAGCATCAAACCTAGTACATCAATTTAGAAAAACGACTAGAGCTTAGGATATAATACCGGTTGCGATTCGAAATGCAAGTCATCTGGTAACCTTAAAGGCTGCAACCAAAAGGTTTTTCCTTGCAAAAGAATGGAATTTATGTATGTGTTTTATGGAAGTAGAATGGTCGTTGTAAATATGTGCATTTAGTATATATTAGCAAGTATAATAACATAAAAAAGTGTTGTTTAGAATATCCCGAGTAGAAGACTCCGACCTGCTGCCAACAAGCCCTTAGGGGTTTTCATAGCAGGTGCAGCAAAAATGTACTACATTCAATAAAATTATCTTATCTTAAAATTATCTTATCTTCAGTTGAAATCCACCCATATACTCTGAAAAATGTTGTGATGACAAGAAACCAGCCCAACTTCTTCTCTTCTCCCAACGTTTTCGAATTGGGCCTAGACCCCCAATAAGCCTAACTAGGACGCTTACTTTAGCAACCAGCCGAGTTTGGTCAATATTTAACAACACCTCAGATGGATTGTCCCCGTGAAAAGAACTTCCTGACCTGATCACCCAGAGAGTTAACATTGGTCACAGACCAATAGAAGGGATAACTATGACCCAGCTTACTTTTACCCAATTTTGATTGAGACCTAACTGACTATTCTGGTCAATATACAAGTGACAATTTAAAGCCCCCCTCCTTCCCACCCTCATGACACAATTGGGCCAATAAACTCGAAAGGCATAACTGACTGAAACTCGAAATGATTGATTGATTGATAAATAGGGCACTTATAACTTACTTCTCACCGAATCTTGACTTTCATAAAAAAAAACTGGTTCTAATAAATGCACTCAAACCAAGACTACAGACAACACCATCTTATAATTCCACCTATGAATCAGATTACAACTTTAGGTTCTAACCCTTACATGGTTACAGAATTTCAAAAAATTTGATTAACACTGAAAATTCCATTTAAATCAAAAAATGAATTGTAAGAGTGATTTTAAGGTCAACTTTTCAGAATTGTTTTCTGGAAATCTAGAGTCTAGAAGAGAGACACAACTTGGACACCAAATCCTCAAAGAGATAATTCTAAAAGACAAAAGTTTATTGAAATAGAAATAAAGGTCACTAGATTGCTTTCCTCCTCTACCCTACCTTGTTTGCTCTAATACCAATTTAGCACTGAATAGTAATGCTGCACAGGACATGCTATATTTTTTTACACTCTTTTTGTTTTAGGATACTGATATATTTACTACCTTTATATTACCTTTGAACAAAACCTGGCACAAACACAAAGCACATGTAGATCCACAAACAGGACAAGAAAGATAATTTGCTTTTATTAATGCTTTCTCTCCTAATTAAGCCTTTTTTTTGTGTTTCTGGTCTAAATAATTTTTTCTGTATATATATATATATATATATATATATATATATATATATATATATATATATATATATATATATATATATATATATATATCTATATATATAAAAATAAGTTGTCTGTCTGTGGATGTGTGGATGGATCAGGTGACGTCACCTGAAAAAACTGGATCAGGTGACGTCAAAACTGAAAAAACTAAAAAAAGGCAAAAACTACAAAAAAAACTAAAAACTAATAAAAAAAAAAAAGCTAAAAAACTAAAAAAACTATAAAGGTAAAAACCAATAAAAAACTAAAAAAAAACTGAAAAAACTAAAAAAAGGCAAAAACTACAAAAAAAAAACTAAAAACTAATAAAAAAAGTAAAAAAGCTAAAAAACTAAAAAAACTAAAAAAAGGTAAAAAACTAAAAAAAAATAAAAAATAAAAAAAAACTAAAAAAAAGGAAAAAACCGAAAAATAAACTAAAATAAAGGTAAAAACCAATAAAAAACTAAAAAGAAAAAAAGGAAAAAACTAATAAATGACGACACTCAAAGAGAAAGCGACCAGGACAAAAGGAATGTTCGATTAGCAATCAACAAAGCACCGGGACACAGGGAGTATAAATGACGACCAGGACATAAGAAAAAAAAAAAAAACTATCTATATATATAAAAATAAGTTGTCTGTGGATCTGTGGATCGTGGATCAGGTGACGTCACCTGAAAAAACTGGATCAGGTGACGTCAAAACTGAAAAAACTAAAAAAAGGCAAAAACTACAAAAAAAACTAAAAACTAATAAAAAAAATAAAAAAGCTAAAAAACTAAAAAAACTAAAAAAAGGCAAAAACTACAAAAAAAACTAAAAACTAATAAAAAAGCTAAAAAACTAAAAAAACTAAAAAAAAGGCAAAAACTACAAAAAAAACTAAAAACTAATAAAAAAAATAAAAAAGCTAAAAACTAAAAAAACTAAAAAAACTAAAAAAAGGTAAAAAACTAAAAAAACTAAAAACTAAAAAAAACTAAAAAAAAGGAAAAAACTGAAAAATAAGCTAAAATAAAGGTAAAAACCAATAAAAAACTAAAAAAAAACTGAAAAAACTAAAAAAAGGCAAAAACTACAAAAAAACTAAAAACTAATAAAAAAGTAAAAAAGCTAAAAAACTAAAAAAACTAAAAAACCTAAAAAAACTAAAAAAAGGTAAAAAACTAAAAAAATAAAAAATAAAAAAAAACTAAAAAAAAGGAAAAAACTGAAAAATAAGACCGGGACACAGGGAATATAAATGACGACCGGGACACAGGGACACAACTACAACGGGGACACCGGGGGAAACAGGGGGATATAAATGACGACCGGGACAAAAAAACTAAAAAGAAAAAAAAAAACTAAAAACTAATAAAAAAACTAAAAAATCTAAAAATCTAAATAAGCTAAAAAAGAAAAAAAAAGGAAAAAAATAAAGGAGAAAAACAAAACTAAAAAACGAATGTATATACAGACCGGGACACCGGGATACAAATGACGACCGGGACACAGGGAATATAAATGACGACCGGGACACAGGGACACAACTACAACGGGGACACCGGGGGAAACAGGGGGATGTAAATGACGACCGGGACACCGGGACAGGGAATGGTCGATTAGCAATCACCATCAACAAAGCTCAAGGGCAATCATTAGAATCATGAGGTATAGATCTGAATACAGATTGTTTTCCCATGGACCATTATATGTTGCATGTTCAAGAGTCGGTAAACCTGACAATCTATTTATATGCAAAGACAATGGGACAGCAAAGAATGTTGTATATTCGCAAGTTTTACGTAGTTAAAACCATATATATATATATCTATCTATATTCACAGGTGGGACATAGGGACACAACTACAATGGCGCGTAACTATTATGGCGCGTAACGACTTACGCGCGCGGGGGGGCTTGGGGGGGGCGCGAAGCGCCCCCACCAACTAGGTGTTGGGGTGGCGCGAAGCGCCACCCCAACAGCTAGTATATATATATATATATATATATTATATATATATATATATATATATATATATATATATATATATATATATATATATATATATATATATATATATATATATATATATATATATTATATATATTATATATATATATATATATATATATATATATATATATATATATATATATATATATATATATATATATATATATATTCTCATAGAAATTTTAATTTTTAAAGTAGGATATAAAATTAACTAGCTTAGCAAGACTTTAAATTCTACCAGATTACTTTCTTTTCATAAGATGTCTTTTCTTTTCACAAGACCCTCTTTTCAGAACTTTCTAATAGTTACAACTTCTAGTCAACATAATAATTACACTTTTTGCATTAAAATAAAAACAATCCTGCTCATAATAATTTCATTATTACAAGCTTCTTCTTAAAAAGCATTTTTACTATCAACTACAAATTAAAATTTGTAGGAAGGCTATTATTTCTTCAATGAGCCAAATTACAAATTGCTTTCATGCAATAAAATCCACCAAATAGATGAAAAGGAAGAATATTAAACTTCAACATGTGCACTGTAGGATAAGGTAATTTCAATGTGAAGATTTAAAAACAACTCTTTTAAAAATATGCATATTGATTCTCGCAAATTACAACTTTGCTCATTAGACCTAAACTAAATCTTTAAAAAATAGCTAAACTGATTTTAGCCAATTTCGTCCCCCCCCCCTCCTCGAGTTATATCTGCTAGCAAATATTGAAAAGATTAAAGCACCAGTACAACTTTGAACATGGACATTGTTGCTACATTGAAGTATTAATCTAGAAAGATTTTTTCTACCTTTTGGAGGTGACCAATGATGTTCCCCATCTGAAGCCTGCATCAACAGATACTGAATCTCGTTTGATATCACCCTAAACAAGAGCGTCCCAGCAGCACGCAGAGGAACATTGTTCATTTATGCTTCACAGAAGTACTTGCTATGTAGGTTTTACTAAAAAATAGGAAAAAAGAACTCAGAACAGGAACATACAGATTTTATAACTTTTGGAGGGGGCCAATAATGTTCCCAACACAAAGTCTGCATTAACAGATTGTCCCCTGAGAGCGATTCTGTCGTATCTGCAACTTTTTTTGGGAAGTGGAGTTAAGATTGACATCTAATGTGAAATTTTTTGCTATATCCGATTCCGTCGATTCTCATACGGGAAAATTACGTGGGCATTTTTGTCGGAACTCTGTCGACTTGCACTTTTGAAGACGAAAAGATTTGGTAAACGTTTCACAATGAGACACAAACGGACATTATTTATATCTGCACAAACTGCACAATATTTACAGGAATCCGGGTACCTCATTTTTGTGGAGTTGACTAATCTTTTGTTCAAAGAATATAATATATTATATTATACATTATATATATCCTATGATACATTGTACATATATAGAGCATAGTTTGATATGATCAAATACCTGATAAGTTATGATTTTTGTTGCGTATCAGTTGTCATAAGAAATCTTAGCTATGATCGCATTTTGGTAGTGCTTGCTTGTAATGCAGCAGTCTGTCAGTAAATTTTTTTGCAGTTCATATTATTGACTAAAAAATATAATGGACATATTATTGACTTGCAAATAAAGTGAACATACCACTTGATGCTTTTTTTATGTTCTTTATAAATCTAATAATCGCTTCTATTGCAAATTCAAATTTAAACACTTTTTGACCTCACCTAACTAACCTAACCTAAATATAAATAATTTTGGCGCTGAGGAAATGTAGCATTAATTCGTCAAAAATGACCGAAAACACATACTTTAACTGAAAATTCGGCGTCAAGGAAGAAGAAAACGGCAAAATAAAATTTGTTTATCCAACTTAATTGCTGAAAATTGGTGCTGGTGGATTATATAACATTAAAAAATGGATTTATAATGAAACAGTAAGTTTTTCAAACAGTCTGAAACAGTAAGAAAATCAAACAGGTATACTGTTGCATTTCGTCCGAGTTCGAGGCTGGACATGGAGCAAACGAAATAGCTAGTGGACTAGTGGCCATACTGGAAAAAGTTATTGATACTTACCCTGATATCTGTCAGTTAATTGCTTGGTCGGACTCCTACGTGTCCCAGAACCGAAACTCAATTATAAGCTTTGCCATTCAAGATGCTTTAAGAAAATTGTCACGCTTAGAAAAAGTGGTTATGAAGTTTTGTGAACCAGGTCATTCAACTATACAGGAGGTTGATGTTGTACATAGCGCTATTGAGCAGGGGCTAAAGCACCTTGATTTATTTTCTCTACTAGGTCTGATGAGGAAGTTACTGAAAGTAAGAAAGACACATCCTTTGAATATCCTACAAATGAGCCAGTCAAAGTTCTTTGACTTGCAAAAGCCAGGAAAGTTGTAGAAGTACTAATTGGTACTGTATTCAGAAGTAAAACAACTTGAGTTCTGTCATGATAACGCTAAAGAGAGTTTGGGCCAAAACTTCCTTCTCTGGAGGCTTGCAAATGGCTACTATATCACAAGAATGTACTTTGGTTAAACAGTGTCCCAACATTTTGGCTGTTCGTGTTGTTGAACGTCTTGTTTTGCCCAAACTTTGTGGCAAAAATATTGATCTACCTGATACAAAAATCAAAGATGTCAAGTGTCTCCTGAAGTTCATCCCCAACCAAGACCAGAAGTATTTTGAAACCAAAATTGAACAGTATTGCAAGGTCAAGGGGGCTACTGAACGTTTGGAAGCCTCTTCATCTGTGCGAGATCCATGTCCAGAGGAGGATTCCATTGAAGCAAAATGTCGGCCAGCAAAGAAACTCAAGAAAAATGAACGTTTCTGATGTGTTTTTTTAATTTTTATACTTTTTCAAATAGTATTGCTGCATCAGAACTCGTTTATTGTACCTTCATGGTGAAAAGAATAGGTAGCCCACACCATTTTGTTGCATCTAAAATACTAAAATTTTGGTAAGGTTGGATTATCGCATCTGTGTTCCATTTCAAGTTTTGACAATGAAAACTTCATCTTTTTCATCTCATATTTGGGAAACACTCCTAGTTATTTTTCTCTTTTTTTGTGTATTTGCAAAGAAAATCGGTTGTACTGTGTAAGTTCCAGCAAAGGTGTAATTTTCAAAGTTGTTTTTCTCAGAATTTTGAAAACCTTAGTTACAACAAAACCACTCTCAGGGGACAAGCTATTGAACCCCATTTCCTATCATTCTAAACTAGAGCATCACAACAGCATGCAGTGGAACATTCTTCATTTATACTTTTACCAAAGTGCATGCAATTTGAAAACTTATTTTTAAGGCTTTGCCAAAAAAAAGAAGAAAGAGGTCAGAACACCAACACACATATTTTCATACTTTTTGGATATGACCAATCATATTCCCCATACAGACCCTGCATTAATAGAAACTGAATCTCATTTTATATCACCCTAAATTAGAGCATCACAACAGCATGCAGTGGAACATTATTCATTTATACTTCATGAAAGTGTTGTAATATGAAAACTTATTATGTGGGCTTTACTAAAAGAGAAGAAAAAAGAGCCTAAAATAGGAAAATACGGATTTTCCTACCGTTTCCAGATGACCAATCATGTTCTCAATTGAGAACCTGGATTAACAGATACTGAATCTCATTTACAACATAAAATAGATCATCACAGCAGCATACAGAGGAACATTGTTCATTTATGCTTTGCGAAAGTGCTGTAATTTGAAAACTCATTATGTGGGCTTTACAAAAAAAGAAGTAAAAAGAGCCTAAAACAGGAAAATATAGATTTTCACACCATTTCAAGATGACCAGTCATGTTCTCCATTGAGAACCTGGATTAACAGATACTGAATTTCATTTACATCATAAAATAGATCATCACAGCAGCATAGAGAGGAATATGTTCATTTATACTTCACAAAAGTGTTGTAATTTGAAAACTCATTATGTGGGCTTTACCAAAAACAAAGAAAAAAGAGCTCAGAACAGGAACATACAGATTTTGTATACCTTTTGGAGGTGACCACCACATTAAGCCTGCATAACTGATACAGTTTTATTTGATATTAACTGATAATAAGTTTTATTTGATATCACTCTAAACACAGGCATCCCAGCAGACTGCAGGGGAACATTGTCAATTTATACTTCACAAAATGTTTGGATTTGAAAACTTACTATGTGGACTTCACTAAAAAAGAAGAA
Organism: Artemia franciscana; assembly: GCF_032884065.1. NCBI lineage: Eukaryota > Metazoa > Arthropoda > Branchiopoda > Anostraca > Artemiidae > Artemia > Artemia franciscana. Next base: position 37,643,817 of record NC_088871.1, read on the forward strand.
AAGAGAACAGAACAGACATATACAACTTTATACCTTTAGGAGGTGACCAATGATGTTCCCCATAAGAAACCTGGATTAACAGATACTAGGTTGATTTGATGAATTAAATTTAAAAAAAACAGTTTTTTCAACTGAAAGTAACATGCAACATTATAACTCAAAAAGAAAACAGAAATTATTTTAAATATGAGGGAAACTGCCTCTTCCTCAACCTTTGCTATTAATGCTAAAGTTTTTTAAGAGCTTTAAAAAAGCTTATTATTCCAACTCTATGGCTCAATGTTTCAGTAGCAATTCTTAAAGAATTGACAAAAAGTCATACTTCATCACATAAAGCAAGAGACTGAGGAAGGGATAGCCCTCCATATATACATAATAATTTCTATTTTTTTTAAGTTTTGATGCTGCCCCTTACTTTCAGTTTGAAAAACTTGTTTTTTTAATATTTAATTTCTTATTATTTTTCAAATCATCCTGGGAAACCTGCATTCCCCCTCTGTGGAAAATCCCTCCCACACAAAAAAAAATCCTCCCGCAGAAAATATTTTATGAAAAATTCTTCTATTTAAATTATTCTTCCTGGAAAGTCCTCCCTGGAGAATTTCCCCCTTGCTGAAAATTATCCCTGGAAAATTCTCTTAATTTTTTTTGAATTTTTAAATTTAATTTCCGTTGATTTTAAAATCATACTGGGAATCCCTGTTACCTCAGTGGAGAATTTTCCTTGGAAAGTCCCCTATGTATGCTCTGAGGCTTACCATCTAATGGTAGATGGTAATAAGCTTACCTAAGCTATGACAAAGATTCTAAGTTTGTTTTTCAATAACCAGGAAAGTACATGTAGATAAGCTAGAAATACTTACATTTGAGGAGTTTTCTACAAGGGTTATATGTACTCATAGAGTGTCACCAGGTCCAGCAGTCATCAATTTAATTCAACAAACATTTGATCAAAAGAAATTAGACATTCTTTCAGAAGTATAGAAATTTTCTATCCCCCCAAACATATACCAGTAGAAGAAATCCTCTCCAGTGTATAGTCAACTATAACTCTAAACAAGAAAACAATCAATTTTGATCCACAAGATACCAGAAGCTTGGTTTCTAGTACCCTCAGAAAAGGTTTGTCCAAAAAGAAACATATTGAGGAGAATCTAACAAAAGATGAAACAAAGGTCCTTACAGATTTCAAGAAAGATACTAATATCATAATTACCAAAGGTGATAAAGGGAATATTATAGTGATCCTTGGTGATACTGAGCATGTCAGCAAATCATTAAACCTCCAGAATGACAGTAAAAATCTTGGCCAGTCTTCAGCAAACATGGCCAAACCAGGACAAGTGGCAGCATCAAATGATAGATGTAATGTTGTACTTCTAGTCAAATCATTGACAGATGATTATATTTGTGATTTGCCTGCTCAGATGCACCTCCAGTATGCTCCTCAGGCATCTGTGTTCAAAACTGTTGAGGTGTGTGCCTCAGTGGGCCAGGTCTCACAGCTGTATAGTAAGACCAACCAGTCTAGGGCATTGTAAATTCAGAGCTTTTCTTTCTTTTGAATAAACTGGGGTAGCAACTTTGGAGACTTTCATAAGCATTTTCTAGACTTTGCCAAGAAGAGCAACATTATCAGCATGACCCAGGTCAGTAATACTGAAACCAAGGCTAGCCTTGACTCCTTTGAAGTTTAGCCTTGCCTTTTTTATTACCCAATTGACAACAAAGTTGAATAGTCTAGGAGAGAATAAACACCCTTGCCTCACACTAAAGACAATATCAAATGGCCAGAAAAGTTCTCAGTTGAACTGGATGCAGACTTGTGTTTGTTGATAGTAAGCCTGAATGAGATGTATGATCTTAGGTGGGACATAGTCCTCTTCTATTGCCATTAGAATCCCTCCCCAGATGACTATATCAAAGGCTGTAATGAAGTCAACACAGACAGCAATGATGATTTGTTGATGCTTGGCTCAGGGCTCATAAATCTGTCACAAAGTGAAGAGCAGGTCAATACAGCCCATGTCAGCTCAGAAACCAGATTGGCTGGGGTAGGCTAGTCTAGGATTAGTCTGTATAGCCTATTATGATGTAAGAATTGTTTTCTTAATATGTTTCCTCATGTAGTGGACTAACCCTACACTTATACCATATTACATCAAAATCATTTGCAAAGATTTCAGATTATCAATTCTGTTTATCAGTTGGTCAATGTTTGTTATAAGAGCAGAGAAATCTTGATTTACCCCTAGGCTACTTGCTGCTTTCTTTGGTTGAGTACTTGCTTATGGCAGTGATTCATGTTAAGTACAAAATTTTCTATAATGGATAGGGGAGTGCTTTTCAACAACTTCCCATCCTTCATTTGGAGAACATGTCCTGACTAGCCTATCTCAATCTTTCTCTTATAATTGCTCTTTATACTACGATAGAACCACATTCTTTGCAGAGCTCACTGTTAGGGATATGTAAGTCAGACAAGTAGCAAAACAATCTCAAGGTAATATTTAACCCCTAGTCTTCACCTTTACTCTGTTTCATTCTGGAGAGGAGTAATTCTACTTTAACACCAAACTTTAGGTGAAATGATGTTTTGAACATGATGATGATGTTAAAAAAAACACATCAGATTTAGTTTGATTCTGTCAAAACTGAAATAAAACCAAGGATAGAGTGATGAGAAGGAGTTCCTGAAGTGCATGATGGGCCATTAATGCCCCATTAGTGTTAAAAATCAATTTCAAAGTAAATAAATATAAAATAGTAAATAAATAATTTCAAACCAGTTGAATTTTGAATAGCTGATGCTACAGTTGCTGGAATTAATTCTTCTTAGGCTAGTTTCAACTATACCCACGTTTTTTATGATTTTGAATTTCAAGCGACAGCCCTACCTTGATATTACATCTCTGAAAGTTAAACAATGCCGCCAAAAAGGCAACGGTAGAGCCCAAAATAGGTAAAGACATTTTCGCCGCTTGTGGATCAAGATGAATCCAACACAATCAACTGTGTTAAGCATGAAAAAGTGATTATGAAACAACCTGGATTTTTGGGGGAGAAACTTATATTATTTGTATCCTTTTTTATTCTCAGTGGTAGGAATTAAGTCTTTATTATCATTTTTCGGGAAGTATATTATTGTTTTTTCCTTAAAGTTTATTGTGGGTAGGACTTTTTTTTCCTTAACTGTATCTATCATAGCTCTTCTAAACCCCCTCAGAGATGGGGGTCAAACATTAAGCTGGTATAGAGAATCTGACATCCCCTTACCTGCCATTGCCATTGCTGTATCTCTAATCTCTAGCAATGACAGCCAGACACTACACAAGTAGTCTTAGAGTTCCCAAACCCCAAAACTGATTCCAAGCTGAACGATGACTTTCAGACAGTTATTAGAAAGCAGAAACACAAAAAAAAAACCTCCACAAGCCCTCCTAAAATAACAGAAATCCCTAACAGGGTTACAGCTATGGAATTGAAAAACAAACCCATCATCCTTTTCACCTCAACATAAAAGACCAAGTGTTTGCTACGAAAATATCACTAACATTATAATAAGTCTATTCGAATCTTAAATATTTAGTTTCATTGTGAATATTAATAGAGATGGCTCTTTTACAGTTATGCTCCAAGACAGAAAGGATGCCTTCTAAGCTCTCAACCAACATAGAATTGGTAAAACACCAGTTACTTCTGAATTGTTGACTCCGACTCTAAAATAATATTATCCGAATAGTAATGTATAATATCCCAATTGAACTATTAACTGAAGACCTGAAAGATGGTTTAGTGTATAATACGGAAGAAATGCTGAAGGTCTTTGATATCCATACGATGGACAATCCAGGTGCTAATCAATTGCTAAACAGTAAGAGTGTCCTTTTTATTTTACCAGTGAGTACAAAGTTTGACTCATTGTTCCTTTTTGGTCAAAATAAATCTTATAAATCATACCAAGAAAAATCCTATTCAAGCAGCCTACATTTCTTCGAGCTTTGCTTTGTAAAGTTGCTCAAGCTCAGGATCCGGTGAAGAAAATTCGGATTCATAGTATGAATACCATTCATCATTTGAAGCAGAAGCAGCATCAACCTGTATTTGTGAAACAATTCTGAAAAGATAATTCCGGTCTAACCTTGCCAAAGCAGAATTATATTTATCAGATTTTTCTTATGAGTTGCGAGAGCTCTTGAAAACATTTTTTTTGTACGGACTCGCAGATCATTTAGGATATCACTTTTCGGACGACTACAGCCTTTTTATTATGAGAAACAAAGTTTTGCACGGTGGCAGGAAGAAATAAGTTCAGGATTTGAAGACCAGCTGGGAACAATCTTCCGCAAATCGAAGAGCATGAATAAATTTCCGCAGAATAAACATCCATACATAGCTGTATTTCAATGTCAGGAGGATGAAATGAATTATGTAAAAGAAGGGAGGGAATACGTATCTTGTCCAGAATAAAGTCTGACGAAAGCATAAATAATTCCGAGTTAACTTTTGACCTATCGCGAACAAATTGAGAGACTCAGATATTACGATGGATGAGGAACCAACTTTTCTATTTGAAAAGAAGAAGCTATTGAAAGATGATCCGAAAGTTGGAATTTGCACGGGACTTTCATTCGATTAATAACAAAACCAGAGGAAGTTACAACATGATCCAGAATCGATGTATGGAATGATGTATGTATATAACTAAAAATAGATTCTTTATCAACAACATAAAAAGAATCACCAAAAAGGTTTTTAATCAGATTAGCCCTCAGAGATAGTTTGGAACCTACTTCACTTAAATCACAACTAGAATCCCCTAGAATTGCATATTGAAGACCTAGATCTTCTAAATAGAATCCTAATCTTTCACATGACAGGGCAAAAAGACCTTCAGACACATCATTATCGTAATATAATTAAGACACAAATCTCAACTCTAGTGGCTAAATGACAATCACTTGTCTAAAGTAGACTAGACCTAAGTGACGACACCACAAAATTCCTAGACTTCCGGGGGGCCTTCCTCTAGTATTAAGTCTTTTTTCGGGAACGCAGTAAGATGTTGCACCATCTAATCTCATTAGATTTTTGCTATACTTTGTCAAAAAATGCTCTTGTGCGCGCATAACGTCATACTTCGCAAGTAGCGTGGTTAACACTGGTAGTTTATTCGCGAAAGAACAATTTACGTTCCAAGATAGAAAATTTATCACAGTGAGTCATTGGCTCACGGATTTGCAGTTTTTAAGCCGGTTAATGCTGTAGCACGTATGGCCTGAAGCTTTACAGCTTACACAAAAAAAAATGCTCTTACACGGGGATTCAGATTTTGACTTATGGTAACTAGCTCCGCATTATTTAAGAGTTGGACATGAATGAATTTTTTCGTTTCCAAATTGCAAAGAAAACAATAGTGATTCAGTTTTAAATAATTTTCTACTTTTTGTTACTGATATACAAAAACGGCACCGAATTTTATCCCGATCACCAAAAAGTATTCAAAAAATGCTCATCTTGAGATATTTCAGTCCTCAATTGGACTGAAACATTCAGCAGGAAAATCAAAAGAGACTAATTTGAATCAATCACGTAACTATTAATGAAATGCAATTGACTGTGCTGACGAGTCCATTGATTTTTGAATTAAAATGGAATAGTTGTGGGCATCAAGTCATGGCTAATTGTAGAAAAAGCCAAGATAGATAGTCCAATTGAATGTGAAGAAAAACCTGGCATTAATTTCCCCCCTTTCCATGGTGTTTCATGGAATTGTTTCCATGATATTTAGCTTGAAAAATCCGACGCTAAGGGTACAGTTTTAATCCATTATTGTTTGGCCACTGAGCTGTAGAAACAGTGCCAATAAAGCTTTTGTATGTCTGGCATTAATGGGGAGGGGATCAGCTTCCCAATCGTACCCTTTTCACCCCCTGGTACCCTTATAGCCACTAATTGCATCAGATAAAACTATCAAGATATGCGTTAAGTTCATCAGGATTGAAAAGTTTAATAACTGTGTTTATGGGTACAGGACAGCTCTCTGTATCTTCACGGGGAATAGTTGTAAATGATGTCTTGTTGTTGAACCAGAAATATGTGGTTGAAAACTAAGCAAAATTTGTCTGAATAAAAGTGAGTTAGAGTCACATTTGAGTCTATCCCCTTTCCTATCCTATATCCCCTTAATCAAAGGTTAATAGAGCTAGTCGAACCGAAAATGCGAACGGAAAAAGTATGCCAGGCAAATTGCCTATGTTTTCTTCTTAAAAACATCGTGAAGTTTCTAGAAGAAGGAATACAAAAGCTAGGTGTGATCCAAAAAATTAACTGATTTTTATGGAGTCCAAAATGAATGAGAAGGTGGTAAGTAGAGCTTTTATACTCTTGAAGTATAAGATGGATATAGAAACATTTCGTTGTCTTAGCATCTTTTTTGGCTAAAGTTTTGTATTCTGGTAAGAACAAGGTAGATATAAAAGAAATTTGCAGTAGGCCTACTGGTAATAATTTATGTGAATACGTTTTAGATCACCAGTCAACAGTAGTGGCCTAATACCAGAATTGAAGAGCACATAATGATCACAAAAATTTGAGTAAAGCCAAGTTAGCATTCTTCTCCTATAGTGTCCATGATTTGCTACAATCTTAGAGTAACTGAGCCTCAGCTTATCACTGATATCTTTGACAGCATGAGACTGGAGAGCATTCATAGAATCGCAAACTGTTATATCAAGCCAATAAAACATTTTAACACGAGGAATACTAAAACCACCACAGTATAGTGATTCTGAACAATTATTACCAATGAAAACAAGAAACTTGCACTTGTCAATATTTAGGTACAGGGTGATATTGCAGAAAGTAGAAGTATCTGACTTCACTGAACAGGCAAGACCAGACTCAGTTTGACTAATCAGAAGAAGGTCATCCACATAAGCCCGATATGAGATATCAGTTGGTCCTAGTAGGCATGTAGTTGATATTTTTGATAATACATTTTCAATACAAGCATTAAAAATATATGGCAAAAGAACTCCCCCTTGTCTTACACCACAACAAACAGGGATATGACCAAAATAAGAATTATCTAATGACTTAAGGTGAAGGTAAGAATGGGAGTACCAAAAATGAAGCACATGAATTACCAATGGATTTACTCCTCTCTGGCATAATGCTGTCCATGCTTGAGTATGACAAACACTGTCAAATGCTTTAGACAAGTCTAGGGTTGTGAAATGAAGTATGTGATGAGTGAGATGGGCATCTTTTAATAAAGACCTCAAAGCATGGTGAGCATGCTGACAGCCTAGCCCAGATCTAAAACCAAATTGATTATCATCATTTAGAGCAAGTTTAGTGATATAAGGTAGTAGGAGGTGTTCAAAAAGCTTTCTAAGAGTACAAGCTACTGTTATGGGCCTATAAGAGCTACAAGAAACTAGATCTTTTTCTTTTTTTAGAAGTGACATTACACTACTGCATAAGAACGAGTTGGGCACACACAAACTACTCAAACACATTTGAAAAAAAAAACAGTTGGAGATGAGATACTGGTTCAAAAGAATTTGGAACAAGATTCAAAACACTAATCCCATCAATATCCAAAGATTTTGATTTTAAACCCTTAATACCTTTAACAATAGCCTGCTTTTCAACTGGAATCACATATCTCTGACATAAATGTGATGGCAAATTTTTTTTGAGCAAACTTGAGAAACACTTATACACTGCATAATTAACTTTCGAAAATATTTTTGAATAATGCTTGATCCAAGATGGACAAGATATAATATAACTAGAACTTGCATCCAGAAACTTGGCAGAATTTATCATTTTTTGCCAATCACTATTGCTTTTTGGAAAAGTTTCACCAGAGTAACAAACTGCACAAATATAGCATTTATGTTTGAGTTTTGTCTTTTGATTTAGATCAAACACAGTACCCGAAGAAGGTCGACCACAGACAGACCAGATTCTTAACCAGAATTTGGCCTTATTCTTGACTTTTTTCAGCAAAGGATCACACTTCCAAATTGGTTTTTGGGTATTCTGCCTTACACAGATCAGAAGGATGGCCACATCTTCAGCTTGCTTTATACATAAGATAATGTCACAATAGTAGCAATTCGAATCAGCACAAGCATTGTCAATAATAGGGTACACATTATGCAAAAAAGATGAAAGGGACACGTACAGTGGACAGTAGAGCTCCAAGTGTAGCAAGGTAAAGAGGCATGTTTGCACTAGACCAATCACGTTTTTCAAACCACTTATGCAACATTGAGTGTTGGTTCAAGCATATGTCAGAAGTAACCATAATATCAAAATACAGAGTTAGTGATCATAATCTCTCTCATCTTCATCAACATGTACTGCTGAAGTTTGCAATGAATGATGGCAGATACTGTGGTCTAAATTTGAGACAGAACCACTACAGTGGATATATGTAAAAATGAGGTATTTTGTTAGGACCTTAAATACTAAGGGATACACTGAAAAAGTGCTTCCTTTTGTGTCAAGGAAATGGTGATGTCACAGTTTAAGTTGCCTATAAGCACCCACTTGTATCCCAGATGCTGAATACCAGATATGAGAGTGTTTAATTTATTGCAGGCATTTGGATAGCTGGAGAAGGAAGAAACAGATCTTCTATCATGGGGCAAATAGGCATCGATTATGATCATGTCTGCAAGCCAGATTGCAAGATAGTGTTCTGAGGATTGGTAGCAGCTAGGAGACAAATAGCTAGGCAGGGATCGCTTAATTATACAGGCAAGACCGCCAGAAGGCCTGCCTTGGGTATGGCGGATATTCATGATGAAAACAGCATGTTGAGAACTTTGCCTTAGAAAGTTTACACTGCAACTTGGGAGCAAATTTCATTGAGATCCGATCACCCATTCATAAGTTAAAAATACCTCATTTTTCTAATTTTTCAGAATTATATTAAATATATTTATGTTATTTGTAGGTCTTATTTCCCAAGTGATATTTTTCACAATCTTCCTAGCATCCTAGCTAAATTATGTTGTAAGCTACAAATTTAGCTCTAGGCTATATGAAATCAAAAGACAATAACTGCAGTTTTAGTTATTTTCCAACTCCTTCATCTCAACTTTGGATTTCTGATAGTCAAAGCATTTGTTTGATGTAAAAAAAATCTTCAATGCCTTTCAATTGTGTACATATTTTCATTTGCTCCTTCCTCACTAAAGAATTACTATCAATTTAGATTATGTTCACTCAAAACGAACAAAAGACACTGGCTTCATAACACTTCCTATGGCGAGTATGAACCCCCTCTAAACTAGATTCCTAAGAACTTGTCTATGGTAAAATTCTAGTTTGGTGACTTCTTGCTATCTCAGAAAGGGGTTAGGTTAGGAAAATGAGACTTTCGGGGATGGGTCTATAGGCTAAAGTATATCCCAGGAAGGTATTTTAAAGTGCCTACTCCTTCTCGCTCTAGGGGGCCCTGAAAATGCAATTCCTGATATTTGAGTAGAATTCTGAGCCATATCAATTTTTTTTCAATTTAGGAAATGTCTTTGCATATCTTTAAAACCTTATAAATTCGGATTGAGCAAAGTTGTGAAACTGAAAATAATTTTGTTGTACTTCATTCATGCAGAAGATCTATTTTGCAAGGTTTCACTTTTATAACACACATATTTTTGTGTTATATACGACAATCTAGAGGGAGTAGAGGTAGGTACTTCAAAATACCTTCCCGGGGATATACTTTAGCCTGTAGACCCATCCCCAAAAGTTCCATTTTTTTAACCTAACCCCTTTCCGAGATAACCAAAACTCACTAAACTAGAATTTTACCCTTGCCTATATTTGGTGAGATACCTCTAAACACCTCTTCTGTGAAGAACAAATTCACTTACTCAGAAATGTATGTATATGCTTTGTCCAACAGTTCTAACTCAACTAATAATATTTTTCTCACACCCTGCCATAATCCATAATAGAATGCAATAAATCTGATGTTCAAACTAAAGCAAGTTGTTTATCGAAAGGACATACAAACTTGCAACAAGGTGGAAAGATATCCATATGATTTCGTTCGTATTAGTTGTTCACATTGGGTTATACTTTGCTGGTGAACACTGGAAGCGTGGATGTATAAATTGATCCATCTCAGAATATTCAATAATTTTTCAAACATTTGCTATAAAAGTATAAATCCTCTGAAAATGGGGCAAAGGCCTTTTTTCGTAGTCTTTGCCCTCTATTAGATAGTCCCTGATACTTGGAAATGACAAGTTTTGACAGGAGGCTTAAAAATCCCTTTAAGACTTCCCAACATCGACAATTATTTTCTTTTTTTAATGTCCGGGAAGGATGATTGAGAGGCAAAACGAAACGAACAAATACGCACCATTTGCACGGTAAAAATTACGAAATTTATGTTTTTTCGATTAGAATCTTGAAAATACAGTTTGGAGAAACTTGGGTATCCAGAAATTGATCAAAACTTTGACAAATATTAGACCATTTTTGTAGGGGGAAGGGGGAGGGAAGCTGTTTCAAAATTACACAAGTTTACTTATGCTAATAACATTCCACAAGTACCTTTAACCTTGACCCTTAAGGGCGACTATCCCTCCCAAACGTCGTATTTTTCCGAAATGCATCTGAAAGAAATTTTGAGATAGCCATTTGTTAAAAAAAATCAAAGACCATGGGCAGCACATAAGCGCTGCCTAAGTAAAGAGCGATATGGACACAACGTATTTTTTTTGTGGGGGGGGGGTAGACAAGGGCACTTCGTATAGAAGAATTTATTGTAGAATCTTCGAAAGGGCACATTTGATTGAAAATAGCAAGTTCTACTTCCCTTTCTAACAGTCATAAGTGATTGGGGGGCATCCCCACACCCCTTCACGCCCCATCCTTTCCCTAAATACATCAAATAGTTAGCTTGTTATTTATTCAAAAAATTTATAGTTAGTTATTTTTCAAAAAATAGTTTGTTCAGCGTAGTTGAAAGGTCAAGTAAATATGTTTGGATTATACCTCTCGCCCCCCAGTGTCCCCAGGGCAAGGGTTTTAACTTATGCTTCGGGGGCCCCAATTGCATCAAATCAAAATTTTGAGATAATAATTTTGTTCAGCGTAGTTGAAAGGTCAAGTAAATATGTCGGGATTATAACTCTCACCCCTCAGAGCCCCCAGGGCAAGGATTGTAAGTTATGCTTCGGGGACATATAAGTTTTCATGGATAACGTGGTCGCATAAACCTCAGAAGAGGCTTATTGGATTGGAAATCAAAAATTCTAATGCCCTTTTTAATAATCAAAAGTCCCCCTCGCCCATCATTTCTCCGATAACATCCAACCAAAATTTTGAGATAGCCATTTTGTTAAGCATATTTTTTCGGTTCAGTAATTATATATTTGGAGATGACAATGCCAACACCAGCCCCAACGGCCCTCCGGGCAAGGGCTATTAGCTATACTAGTTACCCATTGTTAATATTTGAAATTTTTATAGAAAGGGTTGTCGTAAAAATTTCGGATGGGGCTCATTCAATTAGATATCAGAAGTCCTAGTGTCTTTTTTATGAATCAAATTAATAGGAGGGCAACTAGCCCCTCCCCCATCTTTTTTCCCCAAATGTATCCGATAGAAATTTTGAAATAGCCCTTTTTTATCCTTTATCTTTTTTTAAGTTTTCCAAAGATTCTTTGAAAAGCCTTTGGGGTTAAAATAGCCCCTCAGAACCTTGGGGCAAGGGTTGTAAATTACGCGCGCAAGGCATATAAGGTTTTTATGGAATGGATGGTCATACAAACTTTGGATGGGGCTCATTTGATTGGAAATTTGAAGTTATAGCGATCTTTAAAGAGTCAAAGGTGAATCGAGGGCGACTTGCCACTCTCCCATCCAACAACTATCATTTTCCAAAAAAATATCTCATCAAAATTTTCAGACGTCTATTTTCTTCTGCATAGCTTGAAGATCCTGCAATTATGCCTTTACGGACGATAACCCCCACACAGCCCACAGAACAAGGGCTGTAAGTTAGGCAATTCATTCACTGTCTGCACATACTATATGTTATTGAGAAAGGTATGAAAGCTTGACCGTAACTTTCCGAAAAAACAAAGGGCATTCAGGCTAACCTTCAGAGAAGGGTGAGGGGAGTGTTGAATTAAATCATAAAATTTAATTTGTATACGGGCGGCCAAAAGGGCGTAACCCAGGAATAACTGAATTTATTAATTTTTAGCGTTCAGGAAATGAACAAGATCTAAGAGCTCATATGGCACTTCTGACGAGGTCGGAAGAACTAAGAGCTCATATGGCTAGAGCTCAAGAAAATTTCTGTGAATCAATAGACAGATTTAAAAGGAAAATCAGAGATTTAATGCCGGTTGGGATTTCAAATAAGAACTCTGAAAAAGGGGGTCATTTTAAGTGTCAAAATTAATTAAGATCCGATCACCCACTCGTAAGTTAAACATACCTCATTTTTTTTCCAATTTTTCCTCTCCCTTCAGCCCCCCAGATGGTCGAATTGGAGAAAAACGACTTTATCAAGTCAATTTGTGTAGATCCCTGAAACGACTACCAATTTTCATCGTCCTAGCACGTCTAGAAGCACCAAACTTGCCAAAGCACAGGAACCCCCCTAATTCCCCCAAAGAGAGCGGATCCAGTCTGGTTACGTTAATCACGTATCTACGATGTTTGCTTATTCTACCCAACAACTTTCATCCCGATCTCTCCACTCTAAGCGTTTTCCAAGATTTCCGATTTTCCCCTCTAACTTCTCCCAATGTCACCAAATCTGATCGGGACTTAAAATAAGAGCATTGAGACATAAGTTCCTTCTAAATATCAAATATCATTAAGATCCGGTCACCCGTTCTTAAATCAAAAATACCTCAGTTTTTTCGAATTAAACCCCCCCCCCCCGACTCCTCCAAAGAGAGCAGACCCGTCCTAATTACGTCAAATACGTATCTAGAACTTTTGCTTATGCTTCCCATCAAGTTTCATCCCGATGTCTCAAGAGTAAGTGTTTTCCAAGATTTCCAGATTCCAAGATCTCTGTCCCCCCCTCCAACCCCCTATGTACCTGGATCCGACTCAAATTGAAAATGGAGCATCTGAGACATAAGATCTTTCTATAAATCAAGTTTCATTAAGATCCGATCACCCATTCGTAAGACAAAGATACCTCAATTTTCACTTTTTCATAGATTTCTGGTTTCCCTCTCCAACTGTCCCAATGTCACCGGATCTGGTCGGGATTTGAAATCAAAGTTTTTAAGTACAAAATCCTTCTAAATACCAAATTTCATTAGGGTCTGATCCACCGTTCGTAAGTTAAAAATACCTCATTTTTCTATTTTTTTCGAATTACCCCCCCCCCCCATCAAAACCTACAGAGAAAGCAGATCCCGTCCAGTTATTACAATTACGTATTTTGGACTTTTTATTATTCATCCCATCATGTTTCATCCTGATCTCTCCACTCTAAGCCTTTTCCAAGATTTCCGGTCCCCCAAACTTCCCCCAATGTAATTGGATCCGGCCGGGATTTAAAATAAAAGATTTGAGTTATGAGGTACTTCTAAATATGAAATTTATTAAGATTCAATCACTCCTTTGTAAGTTAAAAATACTTAATTTTTTCTAATTTTTCAAAATTAACCCACCCATCCCAAAGAGGGCGGATCCGTTACGATTGTGTTAATCACGTATCAAGGACTTGTGTTTATTTTCCCGCCAAGTTTCATCCTAATCCCTCTGCTCTAAACCTTTTCCAAGATTTTAGGCTTTCCCTCCTACCCCCTCCTTAATAACACTGGATCCAGTCGGGATTTAAAATAAAAGCTTTGAGACACGATATGCTTGTAAATATCAAATTTATTAAGATCCAATCACCTGTTCCTAAATTAAAAATACCTTCTTTTTTCTAATTTTTCCGAATTAACCGTCCCCCCATTCTGATACCTTGATCACCTTGAGACGCCTGCCAAATTTCATCGTCCTATCCTACCTAGAAGTGCTTAAACTAGCAAAACCGGGACCGACAGACAGACAGACAGACCAACAGAATTTGCGGTCACTATATGTCACTTGGTAAATAGCAAGTGCCATAAAAAAGAGATGATCAATTGACCAAAAAGGTAATACCAACATACCTACTGCTACTACTACTACTACTACAACCACAGAACTACATTTACAAATTTTGAGAAAATTTAAACTAAATCAAGACAATTTGTCGATGCAAATTCTCAAAAGAGTGTATCGTAGGATCTTGTGCAGCCGTCTTATTCCCAGGAATGTGTTGAGGAAGACCAGGAAACTGTTCCGCCGGCTTAAAAACTTTAAATCAAACAATTCATGGCAGCGAACTGTAAGCAAGGAGCAATGCTGCTCGATAGTAACCAAAACTCTAAAAACAGGATTTTGATGTCAATACATATATCAAAAGAATCGGCTTATAATTATGATTTCAAATATGTAAGATACATTAAGTTTAGTGTTACGTATCAAAAGCTCCGGGCCTGAGAAAATTAGTTTGATTTCCATACAAGGGGGGAAACACCCCCTAAAAGTAAATCAATCTTGAAGATAATCACACTGTCATGTTCAGCGTATTCGAGAAACCTGTTATATAAGTTTCAAGCTTCCATTTTCAAAATGTAGAATTTTGTATTTTTTTGCCAGAAGAAAGATCACAGAAGTGTGTTTATTTATTAGTTTGTTTTTGTATATTTTCCCCCACCACCTTGGGGGGGGGGTGATCATAACAAACCAATAATCCTAGAATATCGAGAAAGGCCTTATATGAGCAAAAAATAAAAGTATTAGTGCCCTTTTTGAGTGGCCAAAAATATTGGAGGACAACTGCCCCCCCTCGCTCGTTACGCTAAAGTTTTTTATTATTTTAAAAAGTGGAGTTGTGAGAAAGAGTCAAAATTTAGCGTAAAGAGGGGGGTGTTGAGGCGGGGAAGTCTTTTTCATATACAGAGTAATTTCTATTCGTTTTGAGTTTTGTTGCCGCTCCTTACTTGCAGTTAAAAAGCTTGTTTTTTTTATTTATTTAATTTTTCTACAAAAAAAGATTCTAGCTTGCAACTAAACTTTAAATTTTCAATGGTATAAGCTACCTCTGATGTTTCAACGACAATTCCTTCCATACTAAAGGGCATGGAAAAAAATGATGCATTGAAGCTATCCCTCTATAGGTAATAATTTTTAATGCAGTGCCAATGATGATTTTTTATTTCTAAATCCAGGCTTACGGTCATTGGAGGCTTAGACATTGTTTATCTTTCAGCATATTAAATATAAAAAAAAACAAGTTTTTAACTGAAAATAAGGAGTGACATTAAAACCTAAAACGAATAGAAATTATTCCTTATGTTAAAAATGCTGTCCCCTCCTCAACACCCCACTCTTTATGCTAAGGTTTCTATTGTTTCAAAAAGTAGAGTTGTGACAAAGTCAAACTTTAGCGTAAAGAGCGTGGTAAATAACGACGAAGACCACACTGCCTTTTCATCACAAACACCAAAAACAAGAAGAACAATAGGGAAATTTCTAGCTTTTAAAGCCTAGATTTTTTCGCTGCTGATTTTATAGGTCTATTTGTGAAAGGTTCTGTGTTAATATCTATTGGTTTTTATATAATATTTCGTAAGGTCATTTTTAATTAAATTTGTATATAGAACATTCAGTGAATATACTCCTAAATCCCTATTTAAAGAAATATTATTATTAATCTGAAATCTGATTTCAATTGCTTCTCGAACTACTTGCTTTATGCCTTGATCATTGCTAATAATGGCAGATTCTTCAAAAAGTATTTTCTGGCTAGAATTTTCGAAAACATGGCTTCTTAAAGCAGAATCAAAAGAAACAGAAGTAATATTAGAATTCAGAGCTTTGATGATATCATCTTTATGTTGTTGTGGGCGTTTCTCGAAATTCTGATGGGTTCTCCCTACATAAAATTTGCCACAGTCACATAGTATTTGATAGACACATCTTTGGCGAGTAACTGGAGTCTAATCTTTACCAGAATTTAGGAGATCTATGATTTTCAAATTATTGGTAAATACAACATACAGATAATTTTGTGTACATACTTTTTTAAGATTTCTAGATTACCCATGGGTGCGCCTCTCTCCGGGTTACTGGCGAATAATTATGTAGAACATGTTGAAAATTGGGCATTAAATTCATATTTTTTGAAACATATCTTTTGGGGACCTTATATGGATGATATAATTTCACTTTGGAAATTACTGATTTACTAGTACTGAGATTAGTAATTTTTAGCTCACCGTACATGAATAATTACAACGAAATTAGCATATCAATTTTTTTTTCGGCTAAATGTCATTCTCAAAGTTTTGATCGGATGATTTTGAGAAAAAGGGGTGGGGGAGGGGGCCTAGTTACCTTCCAATTTCTGCTACTTAAAAAAAACGATAGAACTTGTAATTTTATTTACGAGCCTTTTTATTAGTAATAAATATTCATAGCTTACCAATTAACTTACGTAACGAGCTTCTATATTCGTATATTTTATAACGTATATGAGGGGGTTCGTCCCCTCGTCAATACCTCGCTCTTTGCGCTAATGTTCAAATTTTTTCCAATTCTTTAAGAATGACCCCTGAATCACAAAGGCCATTTAATTAGAACAAATAGTTCTTTTGAAAATCCTAAGAATACTTTGGCGTAAAGAGTGAGGTATTAAGGAGCGGACGAACCCTCTAATATACGTAATGATTTTAGTTCACTTTAAGTTTTAATGCTGCTCCTACTTTCAGTTGAAAAAAACTTGGTTTTTAAATTTAATTTCTGAATGTTTTTGAATTAAGGCAGGTTTTGATTTTGGCTCACTGTATATGATTAATTAAAACGAAACATACATATTAATTTTAGTTTTGTTGGCTAAATGGTTTTCTCAAAGTTTTGATCGGATGATTTTGAGAAAAAGGGGCGAGGGGGGCTTAGTTGCCCTCCAATTTTTTTGTTTTCTTAAAAAACCCACTGGAAATTTTAATTTTATTTACGAAGATTTTTATTAGTAATAAATATGCGTAACTTATAAATTAACCTTCGTAACAAACTTCTATATTCATATATTTTTATCACGCATATCAAGGGGTTCGCCCTTTCGTCAATACCTCGTTCTTAACGCTAAAGTTCAAATTTTGTTCCAATTCTTTAATAATGACCCCTGAATCACAATGGCCATTTAATTAGAATAAATAGTTCTTTTGAAACTACTAAAAATATTATAGCGTAAATAGCACAATATTGAGGAGGGGACAACCCACCTCATATATATATATATATATATATATATATATATATATATATATATATATATATATATATATATATATATATATATATATATATATATATATATATATATATATATATATATATATATATATATATATATATATATATATATATATATATATATATATATATATATATATATATATATATATATATATATATATATATATATATATATATATATATATATATATATATATATATATATATATATATATATATATATATATATATATATATATATATATATATATATATATATATATATATATATATATATATATATATATATATATATATATATATATATATATATATATATTTGTTCACTTAAAATTTTAATGTTACTTTTACTTTCAGTTGAAAAAATTTGTTTTTTTGTATAATTTCTCATTGTTTTTTAAATACCGCTCAAAAATTTAGCACCCTCGTCATGAAAACTCTCTTCCCCCGTGATAAATTCCTCCTTTGAAATATCCTCTCACGTAGCCCCCTCTCCCGACCTCCCTACCCCCAGAAAAAATCCCCCTGAAAACGTCAGTACACTTGCCAATAATCGATGCTATATGTAAACAATGGGCAAAGTTCATAACTTGCAGCCCTTCTCCCACATTTTGCAGATAGGAGCCTGAAATCTCAACAGTAGGGTTCTCTGATATGATGAATCTGATGGTGCGATTTTCATTAAGATGTTATGACTTTTAGGGGGGTCCCCTTTTTTCAAAAAAGGTAAATTTTCAAGGGCTCGTAACTTTTGATGGGTAAAACTAAACTTAATGAAACTTATCAAAACTTTCGGGCATTTAATATAATCCATTTCTAAAAACGAACCAAAAACAAACAACAAAATTTTTACGCTACCGTTTTTACGCTACCATTTCAAGTTAACTACAGTGTATTCACGGAAATTTCTACTGTTTTAGTCGATTAGCTTAGGACTACATCCAACTCTATACAGAATCTGCATACACCGTTCTGCAGAAAGAGAAAAGAAAAGAACCTGAACATTTAAAATATGTATTTTATTCAGTAAGTTTGTATTCTTTTATCAGAGGAGGAGGCTCCTCTGATTTGTAGGGGGAGGGGGCTAATATTCATTACTTTGTATTCTTTTATCATAGCAATAACATATGTCTTCTTTTGAAACTCAGCAAAAGTATACAGAATACCCTGACATCTACGAAAAATTGAAGGCTTGATTTATAACAATCACTGGGTCTGAATACAGGCAGAATTATTAAAACTAGATTAAAATCTAAGAACAAACTATTTCCTTACCTGGATTTGATGTCCGCAACCGTATAGGACTATTGTTGCTTTTTAATGTTTCTACTGAGGCAAGAAAAGCCCACTGTTCCTTTTTCTGCTTTAAAATTTGATAATAAATATGAAATTACTGATTACTATTATTTACATTTTGATTCCCTAATTATATACATATCTGAAAAACATCAACTCTTAAAATGGCATTCGTTTTTTATGAACATTATTTACTCTTTCATTAGCTAATTGTTTACATAGAAAACATTCGAAAAACATACAAAAAGTAAAATCCTCACTAGATAAGGAAACATTTGACCTATTTAACGATTTTATTTTTCGTTCATCTGCGTCACATGGCTTTGGGGAGAAAGCCAACCTTATCCCTTCGGCCAAGGATTGTATGTTATGCAAATCGTTTATTGTTTACTGCAATATTTATTATCGGGGAAGGGGTCGTGTTTTAATCATTAAATTCAAAAAGGGGAATAGTATTTAGTTGAAGCTTTTGGGGAATGTTGAGAGGAGTCTTGAAATAAATCAAAACCACTATGTCCATGTAGGATATCAAAAGGGTGATTTTCAAGAATGGCTTAGGGTATTATTGATTTTTCCAGGGAAAGATTGGGAGGATGATTAATTGACCAAAAGGTAATATGTCTCTAGAAGTAGTACTAATATTAATGTTACTACTTTGGGTATGGCTACTACTAAGGATAAGAGATTAAGGTGAAAATTTCAGGGAATGTTGAGGGGATATTAAACTAAATCAAAACCCACTATTTGAGTGTAGGTTGTCAAAAGGAAGTTTCAACATTCTCCCAGAGACTGCTAGGGTACTAAGTTGAAACTTTCTAGAGATGCCAAGAAAAAGGCGGTATGTGCATACTGCTAGCAATGCTACTACTAATACTACAACTACAACTACTACTTAGGCTCAGGATATTAAGGTGGGGTTTTCAGTGAATGTTTAGGGGATGTGGAACTAAACAAAATACATTATGTGTATGCAGTCTATCTAAAAGGCGGATCATCCATATCTTAACCATATTGATACCGCCAAGGGGTGATTGACCCTTAAAAATGACTTGAAAGGTTACAAAAAACTATTTTAAGAGTCTGGTTGACAGTTTTTCAAGTTTACATCGCTACCTGTTACAAGGCTCCTGCAATGCCTGCAATTTAAAAAAGCAAAAGAAGTTATTGGTAACAAGTAAAGTTTTTAACTTACTTCAGAAAATTTGTATTGAAAACAATTATTATAATTTGAAAGAGAAATCAAATCTGAAGAAAAAAATATGATTACTTCTTAGCTATCTCATTGAAAGCAACTTTTATCAGGTTCAGAACCCTTTAGAACAGAAGTATGTAATTTTTTCTCTTAATTTAGAAATTTGTTATAGAAATGGCCTCTGCTCCTCAAAAATTAATTGAAATATTTAAAGAAGGCTTGTTCCCCCTGAAAAAGACGCCTGGCTCAATGAATTGTGTCACACCAGACCATGCACTAGAATCAGCACTAAATCTTGAAGTAAAGCAAAAAAGCAAATTAAGAGGTGTAACCTTGAAGCAAAGCAACAGTTGCAAAGTGGACACTGGCGTTGTCATTTTGCTCGAGATTATCCTCTTTCCTTCATTCAATGACAGGACGGGATGGGGTGACTGACTTTGACAGGAATATTTTTAGTCAGTTAGTATGTTTGAAGAACATGTACATCCTTATAGGTATGATGAACTGGCTTTGGGTGAATGTGATCACTTTTGAAACTTAGAAGTGGAATGGATTGTCTCAGCAGAGAAAATAGGATTAGACCCAGTAGATAATTATCTAAGAGATAATCATAATGCTTTCTTAAAGATCACAGTTCAAGCCCTGGAAAACTGCTTGAAACCTACCCAAAAGACTAAACGTGCTTTTGCCAACTCTGCGGAACAACTAAAAGAAGTTTTTATGAATGTTGATAAAACTATAAAGTCAACAACCGACATTCCAAAACAATATTCTTCAGCATGAACTCCTCCAGTACTCCCCTGTATTATTGCAAGTCCAATCCAACGGATTCAGATTAAGAACATGGGAAAATAAATCTGATCTGATAAACTTGATAGAAGAACTGTCTTTTTTCGATTCTAGGGCCTGCTCTTTGCCATTTTTTTTATGTCGCTTCGAAGCTTTCACCTATTCTGTACTTTATGATATTCTTAAGGACTATGAATCCATCAAGGAATGAAATATCATCAGGTTTTTCAAGAATGTTGATGAGTAAGATTTGTAGTCATCTCCCAAGAAATCTATGCCAAGTACATCTGGTTTCTCACTGTTATGATGGAATGAAAGATCCAACTTATTTACCGGTGTGCTTAAAAGACAGCAGTGGTTGTCATAGACGAAAGGGTGAGCAAAGTTAGAAGGTTAGTATGCCTATAGTGGAAGCATCCAACTTGGTGATTCCTGGCAGTCTGTTCTCAGAAGTTCTTTGGCCAAAGCTAACCTAGTAGGCTTTTTTATATGTTTTGGAGCAGTTTTGGTAGTACAAGTAGGAATATTAACATAATACTAGAAGGTTTCCCTGATCGTCACAATTTTGGGACATTGCCAAGAGAAGGATACATGGAACTTTTACCTCTTCTTAGTCTTAAGTTTTGAAGCACACACAAGGCAGACATTTGTATTGCAGTGTATACTGCTTCCAGCTTTAGAAATGGATTATTCTGTAATTGTTATATTCAAAATGGATAGTGGTGTCAGTCTAGAGTTCTTCGTTAGCATTTCCTCTTCTATTCATCCTAAAATATTCGTCTAAAGACCAAATTTGTCAGAAAAATATGAACTCCAATAGAAATACAGGTAGTTATGTGCTTCAAACTAAGTATATGAGTCAAAATACTATATTCAATGTAAACGTCTAAATCTCGATATATTTAATAAGCACAAAAATGAAATAAAAATTTGGAACATCGGCTAGATTTAGCATTAGTTTAAATATTAAGTTTTTCGGCCCCGTTGTAACAGCACAATTCTGAAATATCATTTTGACAGCCTAAAGAAATTGGGATTTTAAACGTTAATTTCCTGAACTTCAGAGTCCGTCCTATAGCCTGTGGCAGGGGTGTGGGGGTGCCCCCTCCCTAACATAGTGGCAGATTTGGGACTACGACCGCTTGCTACGGTTGGGGCTGGGACGAAAGGTATTTTTTTAATTGGTTTTTAAAAGTTTTGCATTCATTTTTAAATGTTGCGGATGCGGATTTGCATGTTTGAATATACTTCAAACTAAGTATTTGAGTCAAAATACTTCTCAAATAATAAATAATTACGTGTTTGTTATTTTTGTATTTGATAGGTATAGATTGGTATTTAAAATTCTCATTTTCAAACTGAGATAGATTTCTAATCAGTTTTTTTTGTAATCATGAGCTTTCCAGATATTCAATGTAAACGTTTAAATCTCGATACGTTTGTTAAGGACAAAAATAAAAATTTGAAACATCGGCTCAAATTCTGCCTGAAAACTGTGTGGGAGACAGAGGGTGGCATTAACTGAGATCTTCCCCGGGCGCTAGAAACGTCAGAACAACCCTTGCTAGTAGGATTCTAGCTGTCAGGAATTTTAAGGGTTTGACGGTATAAAATTCCAGCATAAGATATTCTTGCTATATTTGAAAGAGGTTGTCACGTTAATCAAATTTCAGGCTAAAAATTCTAGTTTGGGGACTTCTTTCTATCTTGGAAAGGAGAAGAGTCATGCACTTCAAATTCTCAGGAATATACCCAAAGCTTTAATGATCTTCTGAAAAGACATTTTATCGATCTCCACTGGTAAATAAGGAGTATTTTAAATAATTGACCCAGGAATAAGGTAAATATTCCACACACTCGAAGCATTTCTTATGCTCTTTCTGAACATAATTGCTCTATTTCGAAATTCAATTTTAAGCCCGTTATAGACCTTTGAAGATGAGACCCTTTTTCTTATTTTTATCTATATAAGACGTTTATAAACAACAACATTTACATCATAAACACCAAAAACAAGAAGAAAAATAGGGAATTTTTAAGACAGTTGGAAACAAATTAGAATGAATATTTCAGCCCTATTTCCATGAGCCGTCCTCAGCAATACACATAAGAAAAAACAACTTACGAGAGGATAAAGTCAATAAACCTAAAATGAACAGTTTTTCAAAACAGCCCCAGCATCCTTACCTCAGCGAAGTTCAACCAGGACTCTAATATTCATACTAATTTGTTTCCCACTGTCTTAAAAAATTCCCTATTGTTCCTCTTGTGTTTATGATGGAAAGGCAGTTTGGTCTTCGTCATTATTTTTACATCATCAAATACAAAATAATTGTAGTTCATACATTCCAATTTTCATTATGCTATACTTTACTCCCTCCCCACTCCCATGTGCAAATACAGTCCAAATTATATATTTCCCATGTGCTTTCTGATTTTTGATGTTGTTACCATTGATTCAATTTCTGGGTAAACTAGTTTAAACAAGAGTAACGCTAACAGAGGTATTTAAGCCGTATTTAAAATAAGGGAAAGAGGCATTATCATTGAGGGTCTGTAAAGGGTTTAAACTTTCATTTCCAAGTAAAGTGATTATTATTACATTCGAAAGAGCATAAAAAGGCCTAGAGTGACATGTTGACCCTATTTCTAGGTATTCATTCAAATGGCTCTACATTTACCTCTCCAATTCTTCTTCCTCCAGAGATAACCCACTTTCGATGAATTTTCACAGTATATGTGTGAGAGTGGAATCTTGCAAAATTGCCTAGATCTTCTGCTCAAAATTAGAAGATTACAATTTCAACAATAAATCAAAGAGCAAAAATACAACCTAGGAAGGTTTTATCAAAGCTACTAAGCCATGTCCACCCATTTTTCATTTCTATGACTTAGAAGAAACATCGCCAAAAATTTTAGATTTTGATGATTAGCCTACTTATAATAAAATTTACAATTTCTACAGAAATTTTCTCGTAACTTTTGTTGGATAAGGCTAAATTTAATAAGGGTAAGACTGGGTAAGACTGAATGTATCTTTAGAGGTTCTCAAATAATTTCAAAGTTGACAATTCTTCTTCTTCTGCGGGATTTCGTAGTTTGAACATGTTTCATTACACTCTTCACTTTGCTGGAATGCAGCCTATCTTGATTTAAAGGGCATATTAATATGCAATCTCATAAAATAAACTTAAAATAGAGTTAAAAGGCATATTTGTATTCAATCTCATAAAATAGACTGAAAATAATGAATAAATGCAGGATTATGTAGGATAACTAACGCAGTTAAGAAATTCTGAGCCCTACCGTAAAACCAAACAGGTGATTTAGCATTTAACATTCTTTTCCGTTGAACTCAACTTTTTTCCTTTTTTAAGTTTGTAATGGATACATAATTATCATTATTATTATATCGCAGTGCAGTCAGAATGCAATAGTAAATATTTTCTATAGTAAGGAGGCTAGTTCGTGCATATTAATCTAATAAATTCTCAGGAGGAAAGTTTTTTTTTGGAATGTTAAGATTGAGAACAGCCTGATAAACATCCCATGCTCTGCTTACGGTGTTCAGACATCATTTAATACAGAAATACTCACTTTGGCTGGTACTGTTGTATTTTTTAATCAGTCCAAGTTTGATATTCTTCGTCTATTCAAGGAGGCACACTCGTGCCTCTTTAAAGAGGCGAACCACGACAATGTTAAGCGATCTTCGGTTCCAGTGGTCGCAGAGGGATGGGGAGGGATGCATTTTGTAGCCCGAGCTCCAACGAAGAAACCTGCCAAATTTCATCCCCCCTCCGACTTTTCCTTCATGGGGAAAATCTGGCCGAAAGTACCGACCCACCAGCCCCAGCCCCCCTTTAACGTTGTCCGATCGGGGTGAAATTCACAAGTTAAGGTCCCATAGGGCCCAGGAGCTTATCCGCGAAATTCCACGCATAGCCATTTAATGTTCATATTCTTTTTTTTCTGCCACGCCTAGAGGTCACAGCCGACATCGGATCTGGGTGTACGAAGACTCATTCGACGCGGAATTCTCCGAGTAAGTGCCCTTGAAAGTTTCGTAGGAAAATCTTAACCCCCGATTTTCTAGCTTAGAAAAACCCATTTCCCCATTGAAGGTAAAATTTTCTCTTGTAATAACATAACTTGTTTGAAAAATTCTTACACTAACAGCGGTTTGGCGCAGCGGAAGCGTGCTGCGCTCGTATCCCAGTGGTCGGTGGATCGAAACCGCTAGCTGCTAACATTTTAAAATTTGTAAAATTAGGTAATTTTGTCAGTTTGAATTTATTGATACAGAAAGGGAGAAAATAAACATGGAAACATGTGATCAAAATTACATACTGGAATGTTCACAAGAATTTATACTGAAGCGGGGGTAAGGCTTGATGGAAGCAAGTTAAAAGAACCATTTAAATTGATTTCCTAATTGAAGCCGTTGGTGAAATTTTCTATTGTAATAACTTGTTTGATAACAAGCATAACAGCAGCTTGGCGCAGCGGAAGGGCGCTGGGCCCATAAACCGGAGGTGGGTGGATAAAAACCACAAGCTGCTAAATTTTTAATTAAGCTGCTAAACTGTTAAAATTATCAAAATTAGATAATTTTGTCAGTTTGAATTTATTGACACAGAAAGCGAGAAAATAAACATGGGAAATTATTATTAAATTACATCCACCATGGATTGTAGAAAAACGTACAGAAATAATATGAAAAAAACTTCATTTTCTTAAAGAGTTAAAGAGGCTGCGTCCCAAAGTCGAACCTTAAAACGTACAGGAATTAGGAGAGGCAGTAGGGGGGCTGCCGCCCCCCAAACCCCCCGCTTTTAAAGACTCTTTTGTACAGGTTTTTTGTTGTGGGGGGACTTAATTGTTACTAATTACTAGTTTCGGCGCAATGGTTCTTCTGTCCTCTTGTGTTTAACATTTTTTGAAGTTATTCCATTATTCATTCATTTCAATTTTTTGTTAATTAAAAGAGGGCCTATCCGAAGCCAAGAGCGGGGGGTTAGGGGGGCGGCAGCCGTCCACAACAAAAAACCTGTACAAAAGAGTGTTTCAAAGCGGGGGTTTGGGGGGCGGCAGACCCCCTACTGCCTCTCCTAATTCCTGTACGTTTTAAGGTTCGACTTTGGGACGCAGCCTCTTTAACTCTTCAAGAAAACGAAGCTTTTTTCATATTATTCTCGATCATAAAACAGTTTTTGTTTAAAGAAATTGACGTACTATAGTTTTTCGAAACGTCTGAAAACTAGAAATTCTTGTTATTTATTCTTTCCTCTTAAAAAACAAAACAAGAAAGATTTCTTTATCCTTCTCCTCTACCCTAGATTTTGAAAAATATAAGTTTGAGTACTTCTTTATCATGCAGCCCCCCCCCAGGTTAAAAGAATGTTTTAAACTGTTGTTCAAATGGTACAGATTAATCTAGTTTATTTTAAAGATTGACAACGCAAGTACATCTTTCTGAAGGCATGCTTCATGAATAATTTTGTCCTTTGATAGATAAATTTTGTAAAAATAATAATTTAAATTAAACATGTAAATGACCTTATAGCAAACAAAAATTATTTCTGATAATGAATAAAAATAAGCATCTGACGTCTTTTGGACTGTTTTTTTTTTATCTTGTAACCTTTTTTTTTACCATAGCGGTAAAGAAAAATAATTGAATAAACACAGAACTACTTTTATGTCCTTCCTTAATTCATAATTGTAAAAATTCGTTTTCATTAGTTTTTTCGAAATTAGACTTTAGAAAAATACAATTGTCCGAAAAAGCTAGCAGTCATTGTCAAAGAGTATTTGTAACTCACAACAGTAGGAACTAGATTAAAATAATAACTTAATTCCAGTAGTCGGTTAATCAGTGCAGTAATAAGCATCTGATCTCCGTTCCAAATAGAAAAACAACAAGATCTGAAAAAATGCCAGGTGTTGCCAAATGCTTGATAGTGTTGATGTTTTTTTCAGTCTAGCGATAATTCCTATTCTTTAAAGTTACTCATACTCTTTGGTCCTTGTTTTCATCCCAAGGAAAATAACTTTGAGTAAAAAAAAAAACTTTGTTATAAAAAATTTTCCATTGAAAAATTTTCTGCCAAAATATCTGCAGCGAAAGATTAAAAACTTGCTACATTAAGGTTTATATGAGGTTTGAAAGAAGATCTTTATAGCTGTTTCTTATGCTGAAACATCGTCAAAGGTTTGGAACAGGTGTGGAAAAAGTTGCAAAGCTGCCAGTAGCAGAATTGTAAAAGCTGCCAACACTTTTGCAGCACAACTTGTCTTTAGCTTAACCTCGGGATTCTTTTCAAAAACTTCATTACTTCTGGGATTACAAAACACACATTTACGTAAAACAACAAAACCAGCATCTAGTTACGCAATAAGGTGTAATGCAGCTCACCCATACTTATCAGTAGCGTTAACAACAGTGTCATATCTCAAAAGAACTTCAACAATTTCGATGCATTTCGTTTCAACAGCTTTGAACAAAACATCAGGACTGTCTTAAACATTAACTTTATTAGCTAAAAGCATCTTACTAAGGTTTAAATCGGTGTTCTTGGTAGCATAAAATATCGGAATTTTCCCATTTTCATCTTGGGCATTTATATCAGCTTCATTGCTTATCAATAAATTAGCCACTTCTTCCTGTTCATTTATAAATGTAATATGTAAGGGGGTTAAACCTTTTCCGTTCCCGTTACGACCAAATAGAGCATTAACATTAGCACCATACTTTAAAAAGTCTTCAACAATCTTGACATATCCTTTTTGATGTATGAAAACAAGAAAGGAAATAATAAATGAAAAGACAAAAATCAAATAGGTGAAAACGAGGATTTTGTCAGCCAGTAGCAAAATATCAAAAACAAGCAAATATTTTGACAAGAACCTCCGCCAAGTCGTCCTCAGTGCTAAAAAAAATTAGAAAGAGGCATATTCTGTTTTTTCAACAGCAGAATGCAACAACTCTATGTTACTTGCATCTTCGGGGTTTAAACCAAAACCATATTCTAGAAGAGCCTCAACAACTTCTTCAAACCATCTAACATAGCCACACACTGAAATTTTCAGACATTCTCTGTTGCTTTGATTATTAATGTCTGGGCTACACTTAAAAATATCCTCAATAGTCGGTAAACTTCCATTTTCAACAGCAAGGCGTAGTGCAGTTTTACCATTTCTATCCTGATTGTCAACTTTAGCTCCATACCGTAAAAGCAGTTCGACAATGGTTTCTTTTTTATTCAAAACAGCAATATGAAGAGGGGTGTCGCTATCTTCTCGTTTAGCATCAACATTAGCACCACTGTCCAAAAGTAGCTGAACAACTTCTCTGCTCCCTTTTTCAGCAGCACAGTGCAGTGGTGTATATTTGGCTATTTGGCTATTTGTGCGACATTTGGACAGATATACACTTTGAAGAGAAGTGGAGTAACTAAAAACTTGACCACAAGGATGAAGGATAACAATGACTTAAAAGTAAATTTTCACATAGCAACACTGAAACTCAATGATTTTTTAGTCTGAATACGTTTTAAAAAGCAGCAGCGTGAGAAGAAGTACATCTCTTCTTGCAGAAGAGAAGAGTTGCATAAAACTCGTGGGAAGAGATATTATAGAAGACATACAACATTTGGTAAAAAAAAATATATCAAAAACGAAAACAGTTCTTTTTGTTTTGTAGTTGCTCTTTTTAGAGTTTTGGTTCCTGTTGGGTCGAATTACTTACAGTTCATTACCACAAACTGTTTGATCAATGCTCAAACACAGATATCAGGTAGCGCAGTAAGAAATAAAGACCAACCTTTTGGAAAAAAAAGTCTGAAAAATTATATACAACTTTAGAAGAAAACAATCTTAAAAATATATTTACCAAATTTTTACTTTCAGCTACAGTTTACAGTTTTTTATGAATCAAGTTTTGGGGTCGCTTCCATTTCAATCAACTATTCCCCAAGAGGGGAACTCTTTTTTTATTATATTGTTTTATCTCAGGATTAGCCTTCATACACGGTTAAGTATCACCCGTCTTACAACAACCTCTTGCCACCCCCAGTGCAATGGACAAGTATAAGGGATACATTAAACCTTTAAAGATGTAATGACTGACGTGATTTCTGGGAGGAACACCTTCCATTCGCAATTTTTCGACTAAATACCGCACTACCAGTAGCACTGCTCGGGAGGCTGGGGAAATTCAGATCATAAGCTGAAATTTTCTCATTAACTTGCAAAAGAGTCTGTTGAATTCCATTAAGCTTAGAAGCAATCCTGGAGTAAGCAACTGCTGGAATACAGGGAACTGGAATGCTGGAATCAGAGTCCATTTTCATGAAAATAGTCTGTTAATCCAATTCCAAGTCAAAAACATAACCATGGGCAAAACATGTCTTAACCGCATGAAAGCTGAATGGTAGTTAGCTAAATTTCAGAAGCTCAAAATGCCAATAAGCGTTGGCTCTTGCTATCTATTCCCTGCAATTTAAGGGAGACACACTCCCAGCAGGTACAACAACGCTTGCTACAGAAAATCTCCCCTCTTCTGCTCACTTATAAGTAAAAATTTCCAAAAATAATTAATGAGTCTATATGATTTGATAATTATGACCATAGGATAATCTCTCGCTTACTGAAATGCTGCGTAATAATTTTACTCAGGGTCACGAACTTTAATCCTTTGCCAGGTAAAATTTTTGATCAAGCTACAAAAAATTATTTTTCAAATTTAAGGGGGGGGGGAGTTTTTATTCCAGATTTCAATGAAAATACCAAAAATCAAGATTTTTCAAAACTCCCTCTTGCCGTTGGTGTCCCTAAGCTCTACTGTTTAATCTTGAAACTTTCTCTAATTGTCAGATGAAGACAAAATTATAACTAGGAACACAGTGGTAAAAAGATGAAAAATTAAACAAATTTTGAATCAAATTTATGAATTTATTGTTATTAAGGAATTTATGCACTATTTTTATTGTATGTCCTTGAAGATAAACCTACTAAGCAAGTATAATTTTTCGATATTTATATCAGACTTGATATGAAGTTTGATCCACTGAAATTGGGTCTAAATAGTACATACTAAGTAACAGAGCACTAAAGCAAGAATGTTCTTGGGTAGAACATATACATAACAATAGCATTCATGTCTCTTAATCAGGCTAGGTTTTTTTTAAAGCATATCTATATGTATGTATATAATCTTGCATAAGTAGGATGTAGCTGGCTGTAATGTATTCTCAGGAACTAAGCCTGTAGACTTTGATGAGTTTTTCTGCTCAGCTCATTGTTGGAGGCTGATGAAGCAAAATATGCATTTTTCAAAGGGATTGCCCAAATAAGGGTAATTTCTCAAAATCTAGATGGCACAGGCCTTCCTACCCTAATTGCCCCCCTCCTACTACTTGACATCACTTGAACTAAGCATGTAGACTTTAACTACCGCCTCTGCCGTCTCGTCCTTGGATTAAAAGTGTATGTTCATGATTAATTATGTTTCAGATGAGTCTCTGATTATTATGAGAGATAATTTTCATCTGAGTGGCTATCGAAATATTTTTTATTTTGACTATGTTTACATTTCCTTTAAGTCAAAAATTGATCTTTTAGATACATGAAGTACAACACCAAGAGTTCTCTGAAGATGAATAGTTGTGAATGGTTTTGTGTTTCTCTCAACTCTGATGAAGGTTCCCACCTAACATACTTTGATGTAAGTTCTTGGATGTTTCTTAAAATTGTATTCCTGTCTTTGAAGTACAGATATATTGGAAGTTTAGAGAGGGGGGTCATTTTAGATATATCAGGTTTCTACTAAAAATGAATCCTTGTGCATCCGACCCTAGGTGCAACTAAAACCTTGTTTAACTGAATCCCATTCAACTGAACCCTCAGGCAACGCAACTTCTGTTTAACTTAAACATTGTGCCACTGAATCCCATGCAACTTATCCCACTCAACTGAACCATCATCTACCTCACTCCTTGTGCATTTGAGCCCTTGTTTAAACTTGCTGTTAATTCTGATACAGGAATGATAGCTATTATTTAAATTCATCTTAATAGAAACAGTTTATTATGGAAACAAATTTATGGGAATTTTAAAAAAGAACTGGAAATGCTATAAGTCTCCTTTTTCTGTTTTATTTCTCCAGTACTAGTAGGGCCCTAGAATACCATAGCGAGCTGTTTAAGGTCATTTGGAAGCTAATATTTATATTTACGCGCTTTTTGTAGCTCTTTCATGACAATACCATCATAAAACGCCTTATGGCACCATAATATGATTTTAAAGTCTTTTTTTAGAGTATAAAGGCTTGAAAACATAAAAGATTTACCATTGAAATATCCATGATCAAAAAGTCGAAAACCCTTAAACTGGTGTTTAAAATCCCCTCTTGAGTACACCCCTTCTCAGTCAACTTTGAAGTGAGCCAATTTCTACCAAGAAAACCAAGACTATAGCTTTTCACATGAAAAAATCCCTTCAGCCCCCAAATATTTGGCTGGACAGTATGCAAATTATGTATTATACCTTGCAAAAGCTTTTGGGAGTTATATTAGACCCTAACTTGACCTGGAAGAATAAAATAGAATTGGTGAAATAACCTTGTTTAAAGAAACTTTTCATCATGAAACAACCAGCAGGCACAAAATGGGCCAGCCCTCCAATTGTGATGCTGGACTTCTACAAGAGGTTTATACTTTCCTAGATGGAATACGCCTTAGAAGCATTTGGAGGCTGCTCCAAGACAAGTTTGGCAAAGCTGGTAATTATTCAGAACATGGCAATAGAGTTGGTAATGGGTCTCCCAAATCATAGACCAAGTTATAAACTTAGAGTTCCTTCTGGAATCCCTACACTCAAACAGTCCGTGGTAATGAACTGTAGTAAGGAGCGACCCAGCTTATTAATAACCAAAGCTCTAAAAAACTGAATTTTGATACCAATAATTACATCAAAAGAATCACATTTTAATGCTGATTTTAAATATATAAGTTTCATCAAGTTTAGTCTTACCCATGGTTTTTTAAAGCATATCTATACTTATGTATGTAATCTTGTGCAAGTAGAACGTAGCTGGCTGTAATGTATTCTCAGGAACTAAGCCTGTAGACTTTGATGAGCTTTTCTGCTCAGCTTATTCTTGGAGGCTAACGAAGCAAAATATGCATTTTTTCAAAGGGAATGCCCAAACTAGGGTATTTTTCAAAATCTAGGGGGCACAGGAATTCCTACCCTAATTGCCTCCTTCCTCCCATTTAATATCACTAGAACCAAGTCTGTAGACTTTAAATACCGCCTTTGCCGTCTCTTTGCTGGATTAAAAGTGTATGTTTATGATGAATTATGTTTCGGATGAGTCTCTGGTTATTATGAGAGATGATTTTCATCTGAGTGACTATGGAAAGATTTTCTTTTTCTGACTATGTTTACATTTGCTTTAAGTTGAAAATTGATTCTTTCAGATACGTGAAGTAAGACGCCAAGAATTCTCTGAAGAAGAATAATTGTGACTGGTTTCATGTTTCTCTTGACTCTGATGAAAGTTCCCAGCTAGCATACTTTAATGTAAGTTCTTGGATATTTCTTACAATTATATTCCTGTGTTTGAAGTACAGGTATATTGGAAGCTTGGAGAGGGGGGTCATGTTCAATGTATCAGGTTTCTACTAAAAATGAACCCTTGTGCATCTGACCCTAGGTGCAACTAAAACCTCGTTTGACCAAACCCCATTCAACTGAACCCTCAGCCAACCCAATTTTTTGTAGAAGCAAAAACTTTTTTACTGTCTTGTAGAAGCGGGTCCGCTTATACTAAAGCAGGAGCAGTCGCGGTTTATATTTCATTCAAGATGTTAAAAAGGAGTTTGAGAAAATTCTAATCCAGTAAAGCCAATTAGAAGCACTTCAGAATTGAGAAAATTGACTGACCAAAATTACTGCCACAAATATTGCAAGGTCTTTGTCGTATTGGGGGGTTTGGTCTTCTAATATATGACCCTTGAGATTACAATTAAGTCTTAACCTGTTTTAGGGGTTGAAGGGCACGGGGTTAATTTACAGGAAAGGCGTAGGTGGATTTGTAAAACAAAATGTTTTTTTTTTTTTATTTCAACCCTTGGGATTAATTCTACACTTCGAGGAGTTTAGCTGCTCAGTTCATGAAGTAGTTGTCTGCAGCTTTCTTGCAGACATCAAAAACAACATGGGTGTCAACTTTTGAAAATGCTGCGGGGGGGGGGGGGTCCTGGAATTTTTAATGAAGATACAGAAATAGTAAGTTCAAATTCTAGGAGGGAGGTCGTTTTTTCCTCTAGATTTTTAATGAAACCCCCCCCCCCCCAAAAAAAAACAGATCCCTCCCCATTGGTGATCCTTGGGGCATTGTTTAATCCATAAATATTCTCTAATAGTCGGACGAAAACCAAATTACAACCTTAGATTGGACAATTATTGTAAAAAACTAAGGAAATTTTTAGCGAAAGTTTATCATTTTGAAAGAATGTAATTATCTTTTGCACTTGTTTTTATTGTATGCCCTTGAATAAAAAACCTACTAAGCTAGTATTGTTTTTCGATATTTAGTTTGAAATCGATATAAAGTTTAATTTATCGACATTGGGCTTAAGTAGTGCGAAATAATAAGTAACAGAGGACTAAGGCAAGAATATCTTAGGATAGGCAGAAGATAATTATAACAGTAGCATTCACATCTCTTACTCAGGCTATGTTTTTCAAGTTTATCTAGACATTTGTATATAATCTCGCATAATTAGAATGTAGTTGGCTGTAATATATTCGCGAGAACTAAGGCTATAGACGTTGACGACCATCTCTGCCAAACTCACTCTAGTTGGCTCATAAAGCACGAAAGACATTTTTCAATAGGAATTCCAAAAAAGGATATTTTCAAAATCTAAGAGGATACAGAACCTTTCGAACCCACCCCCCTCCAGTTAAGACATCCAGAACTAACCATTTAGACTTTAACTCCCATCTCCACCACCTTCCCTGCTTCAACTTTTAAGTGCTATAGCCCAGACAGCGCTGTGCTATTGAAGCAGCAAGATTTGCATGCACAGTTTCCCTGATATATGAGTTACTGCAACGTTGGCTCAGACAACAATTACACTGGATTAGAAGTGTATGATTATGATGAAATATGTTTCGGATGAGTCTCTGATTATTATGAGAGATAAGTTTCAACTGAGTGACTCTTGGAAGATTTTCTTTTTCTGACTATCTTTACTTTTACCTTAAGTCGATAATTCATTTTTCAGATGCCTGAAGTACGATGGAATTATCCGAAGAATAATGGTCGTTGTGACGGGTCCGTCTTTTTGTCGTCCCATGGAGGTAAGCAGCCAAGATACTTCAATGTAAGTTTTTGGATATTTCATATTGAACCTCTGTCTTTGAAGTACAGGTATATTGCCAGCTGGAGAGGGGGTGATGTCTGATAAATCCGTAGTTGTTGGTTAAAATGCCTAAATTTGAGCAGAGGGAAAGAAACAAAAATAAAATTTGTTTATTGTTCTATTAGATTTTAATTCAATTTATTAAATTATTTTATTGTTATAAGTCTATATTTATTTTTAAATTTTAATCAATTTTCAAATATTTTTTAACTACTTTCATATGATGAGTTGAATTTGCGCATTCAATTCATCACTAGAATAATTGCGTTTACTAAATAGGATGAATAGTGATGATTTATTACTTACAATATTAAAAAACGGAAAAAAGGATAAAATAAAGAATCAACCCTTAAACTATAAAGAAATCCCTTAATATGGGCGAGGTAAAGGATCCCTACTGTTCTATCAAGAGCTCGAAAATCCAATTAAATTAAATTTATTTTTTATCCAAAAGTCAGTTGCTTTTCTGATATAGCAAGGTATACAGCCCAACATAATGGTTTTTTCAATTCTATTTCAACTGTTACTTGTATTAATTATTTTATTCTATATGTTTTACAAGGTTTTACTCTATGTTTTACAAGGTCGTTGTCAGGATTTAAACAGAAATGTATATCAGAAAATAGTTTTTTGCTTCGTTGAACTATTTATTTTTGCGTACTGATTATCATACATAATATTTAAATATTGTGATATTGTTAGGTATGTATAATATATATATATATATATATATATATATATATATATATATATATATATATATATATATATATATATATATATATATATATATATATATATATATATATATATATATATATATATATATTTATGCTAATTACTTCTTTGTAGCATTTACTTTTATATTTTCGTATTATAGATATCTTAAACTGCCCTTTTTAAACTGCCTTGTTTGTGCGTTCAATATATTTCTTCTTTTTGTCTGTAGTTTTTTGTTGTTTTTTTTTTTTGCAAGAACAGTGAAGGAGGCTTGTTTTTTTTTTCGAGATTTGGGTTATTTTTGCACAAACAAGGAAGGAGGCTCGGTGTTTTCAGGACTTAATTCTCCGCTTTTGTAAGATTTACTGTTGATCTTACAGTTAATCCTTTAAAGTCAACAATTTAACGATAAATTTCCTTCAGAATGATTCTTAAACAACAAAGAGAGATAAAACTCCGCAAAAAAAAACTCAAACGAGACTACGGCCAGTAGAGAGTGAAGACTAAAACAAGGCGGATATTTCGCCTGTATCCATACTAGGCGTCCTCAGCACAAGATACAAAGAAAAAACACAGTTTTAGGCTCTCCCCTTGTTTCTGGGGCAGATTCATGGATGATGTAGTCTGCATTTGGAAACACGGTTTAGAGCCCTTAGACCTTTTCCATAAACATTTAAATAGTTTTGACAAAAATGTAAAACTTACAGTGGAGTTTGAAGAAAATGACAACTACCTTTTCTTGAATCCTATTGATTAAAAGTCATTTCCATTTACTTTTTTTAGTATATAGAAAGCTTACACACAGTGATAGGTATTTGAACTTTCACTCATGCCACCCTATTTCAGTGAAACGAGGGGTTGTGATTGCACTGGTGGATAGAGCTTTCAGAATTAGTTCTCCAGGAGTTTTTAGATTCTGAATTGTTATATTTGAGGGATGTTTTATTTTGTAATAGTTACCCGATGAAATTCATTGATAAAATAATAAAAAATAGACGCATTAAACACAAACAATAGGGTTATTGGGGTTTCGCAGTGTACAGAATTAAACATACCGAAAAGGTTCATTTCTTTGCCTTATGTACCTACTTTGGGGGAGATGCTTAAACGAAGTTTAGGTAAACATAACATTGATACTTGTTTCCAATCAGTGAGACCATTAGGTAGTTTTCTTAATTCTGGGAAGAATTTAACCCGGGGAGATTTAGTTAGTGTGGTGTATAAAATTCCTTGTTCTTGTGGAAAGTTTTATATTGGTAGAACTCACCAACAATTTACTGAAAAATTTATTGAGCATCGCAACTCAATAAAAAAAAAACCCTACAATTAAGAAAGCCTCCTGAAACTTTTATGTCGGCTCTAGCTGAACATACATTCTTTCATCCCGAACATTTTATACAATTTGATGAGGCTACAGCTATTTCTAATGATAGAGGATTTTCTCAGTGGACGAGGGAGGCTATAGAAATTAAAAAACATATATTTGCTAATCTTTCAATAAATAGAGACACAGGGAATTTAAATATTGACCCAATTTATGATTGTCTTTTGAAAAATGAACCAATAATCAATAAGGGAATTAAAATTTTGCACAATCACCAGGGGACAAGATTACCTACTAGACCAAAAAGAGTTGCTTAATAATAATATAACTAATAATATAATAATAGTTAACAAAGTTTCAATTTTCATAATTTTTCCTCAGTTGCTTTGATGTTCTCATTGAAGTAACTCTAATAGCTTCTTTTCCCTTCGTGGATCAGTAGCGACAATTGTATTTATTATTATTGGTGGTGGTTTTATTTGTTTTTAGTTTAGTGCTTTTTTTTTGTTTTTTTTTTTTATCTTGTGCTGAGGACGCCTAGTTTGGATACAGGCGAAATATCCGCGTTGTTTTAGACTTTCCTCTCTACTGGCCGTAGTCTCGTTTGTGTTTTTTTTTTTTTTGTGGAGCTTTATCTCTCTTTGTTGTTTATTATCATGTCTGGCCAGATCGGCTTAAGAACTTTCAGAATGATCCTTCTCGGATTAGCCCTATTCCCCCTGTAATGTCGGTTAACACTATGGACGTCCTGCATGGTGAACGTAATGGATGAAAAATTAAACTAATTTTGAGCCGAATTTGTTATTTTTCAAAGAATTTAATTATCTTATGCGCTTGTATATATTGTATACCCTTGAAAATAAACATACGAAGCTCGTACTTTCTTTCGATATTAAGTTCGGAATTTATATAAAGTTTAGTTTATCGCCATTGGGCTTATCTGGCGCATGAAACTAAGAAATAGTGGACTAAAGCAAGGATGTTTTAGGGTAGACAAAACATATACGTTGAACTAGCAATCCTGTCTCTTACTCAGGCAACGTTTCTTAAAAATTTATGCATACTTTTGTTTATAGTTTTGCATAAGTAGAATATAGATGGCTGTAATGTGCTCTCTTAAGTAAAGGCTGTAGACTTTGACGACCATCTCTGCTCAGCTTACCCTAAGAGGCTCGCAAAGCACAAAAGCCATTTTTGATTAAAATACCCCAAAAAGGATGTTTTTCAAAATGTAGGAGGGTAGAGAACTTCCTGCCTTTCCCCAGTTTGCACCATGAAATTATACTATAAATAATACTATCATATTATATGTCATTTGTACATAATACTATTGTGTACACTATATTATGCTATAATACCTTGCTGGGTTAATAATCTCTGGGAATCACGCGTTTTCTTCTTTGAGGCAGCTTGGTATTACTTCATTCACTCGTGTCTGTCTTTAATTTCAGTCTATAAAAAACTTGTTTTTTTCTTTACGTTACTTTTGCAGGTAACGCTTGACAGTGTTGTAATTAAAGACGTATCCGGGCGGGGGGAGGGGGGTCTCCAGGTTTACCCCCGTTGAAATTTTATCTGACCAATTTTTGTTGTGTATTGTCAAGATTTTTTGTTCCCCTCCCCCGAAATTATGTCTGACCCGTAAAAAAGACATGCAACTGTATACAAGCAAATTTGATGTATTTTGTAGAGAAATTTGTCCCCCCCCCCCTCCCCCTCTCTCTGGAAAAATAGCTTTATAAACTGAAATCTGGGATAAGCCCTTGGTTGTAGGGTCTTTGGAATTGAACAAGAAATCTACAGTTTAGTTACCTTCTTTTTTCAACTGTGCTTTCTTAGCCTTAGGCAGAGATAGTAATTTTGGAATTTTTGGGTGGCCTTCGAGTTTAACTTCGTCCTATATTTTGTCTATATTGGCAACAAGCATCAGTAATTGCATAAATATGTCTACACATAGACTGTCTCTCGAAAACAGGTCGGTTTGTTTTTCCAGATAAAAGCTTAAGGTTCAAAATTGTTTATATGTTTGTTGTATTTCTTTCTTGTTTGTACCCAATTTAAGTTTGTTCCGCTTTAACTAATTGTGTTTGATAGATCATAGTTTTTTTCCTGTATCTTTCTGTCCCTCTCTTTTTCTGTATCTCTCTTTCTTTATCCTTCTCTCTTCCTCTCCCTCTTTCTGCTAAACCTGGAAAATGCAGGACGATTAAAGTCATATATCAACAAAAAATTCAATCTTTTCAAAAAAGAAAAATTTAAATTATAAGCAGATAGAAAAAAGGGACGGTAATTGCGAAATGTTGCACACCTTCAGATGTTTTAAAATAAGCTACGCTTTTTAGTGGAGTAAAATTGAATTAGAGTTTTGGTTCGCCTAGTTGCTTATAGCATTTCTGTTGACAAATTCCTGGATAAGTATTTGTTGTTATCTATTTAAGATTT